>NC_069131.1:68011708-68311708 GCF_026914265.1 Mya arenaria | reverse complement strand
TACAAACACCTAAAACAAATCACACATATCTTTATTAACTTGTAATAAAGGATAAATACTGTGACTACAAACATCAACTGCAAATTAATTAATCAAGCCGGAATAGCAGTGCTACCACTCAAGGTACGATAAAGTCATTCAACTTAAACAGACATATCAGGGTTTAAAACAATGTTTTTATACAGTTTAACCATTAAAATAGCATTGTTCAAACCAGGAGCACAATTAAAATATATTAAAACAGTAAAAATATATAAACGATTACATTTTAACCTTTTTGGGGAATTAATCTGAAAGAGTTGTTGGATTTATAGTGTTTTCAATATTTCCCGTGATTTTTTTAATCCCCCCGGCACGGAATGGGGAGGGGATTATGGGAATGCACTTCGTCCGTCTGCCAGTCTGTCTTTCTGTCTGTCTGCCGACGTCTGTCTGTCTGTCTGTCTTTTTTCTGTCTGTCCGTCCGTCCGTCCATCTGGCTGTAAGATTTCGTGTCCGGGCTATAACTTATGCATTGATGGATTACCATATTATTTGGTATAAATGTTGTCCTCATTGAGACGATGTGCAGTGACCTTGACCTGGGTCCTTAGCTCAAAGGTCAAAGCCACACGAGACATTTAAAGGTCAGAATACACATGCTCGTGTCCGTGCTATAACTTACTTGTGCATTGCTGGATTACCATATTACTTGGTACAAATGTTGTCCTCACGGAGACGATGTGCATTGACCTTGACCCTGGTCCTCAAAGGTCAAGGTCACACGAGACATTTAAAGGTCATAGTACACATGCTTGTGTCCGGGCTTTTTACATTTAGCAGTGTAGACATTTCAATTCTTACTGGATGTATTGACCTTATACATTCCATGTACTTTAAGGAACAATAACTGAATTTGATCCAACAACTCGAACCAATTGCAATTTGTGCCAGTAATCCATCATGAAGTTTCGGGTCCATATTATGACAATGCTAAATAGAGGATAAGATATAAATGTTAAAAGGAGAGTTAAACAAGTTGGACAGATTGATACTTAGCGCACTCTTCTAAGCATTATCATTATGTGCAACATGTTTAATATATAAAGATTCACTATTAATCCCAAATAAGATTTACCACATTTAATTCAATTGTTTTAATATACCCAAAAGGATAAACAAATGTCGAAAACAATGGCTCTTATGAAGGATACCGAGTTTAATTTAAAAGCAATGTGCAGAAAATAGGGTATTTCTACCTTATGATACCATATTAAATCGCAGTAAATCTTTTAGCATTCACCAACCATTTAATTATTTTGCCTTTTCAACTATTAAATATACAGTTATAATATTGTTAATAGTAATTAATTGTTTCCATAAATGAGTTTTTAGTAAGAAGTTAATGGTGTATCACTCAAAATGTATGTATGTTTCACATGGGTATGTATTGATTTTGAATAAGAGTGTCACTTTGAAAAAATCAATGGACACAAATATGATGGTATATTTACAACATGAGTTTTCTCTTCAAAAGCAGTAAAACAATGTTAAGACGTCACCACAATATATATGTATCACTTTATTGAAAATACCTTGCTATTTCATCGATGTTATAAATCAAGGACTCATTTTCCGTCTTTTTGAGACAAAATAACCTTGACATTGATCTTATCAACACTACACACAATATGAATAACTTTAACAAATATCCTTTTATAATATGTTCAAAGATCCAACAACATTTAGGTTACCAATTAAACAACTTGTATTTCCTATATTCCCACTCTTGACCAGTGTTTGTGTACAATTTTGGTCTGACTCAACGCACCAGTCAGGTTGCGAGAAAAACAAAATATACCAAAAAACAACGGCGGGGGATATAGCCGTCCTTTGGACTGCCTTGTTTCTGTAGATATTAATAATAACAGGACCAGTGAATATGTTTTGTAAACTGTTGAACTGTGTACGTTAGTTTTTATTCTGCGTAAATATTTTAGTTTGAGTTATTCTGAAAATGGATTGAATATAAACTTATCCAGCCGCCTTTCTGAAATATAAGATACCTCAAAAAGCATACAAGTAAACTGAACAGACAAACTGGTAGATCACTTTGAAAGGAATTATATATAACGAGGTTAAAAAGGCGCGCTCATGTTTTTGGACCAATGATTAGTCAATGCATCTGAATACAGTTATTTTACCATTATTTTGATCTATGATATCGAAATTGCAGTAAAAATACAAATAAAAACTAGTTTTAGTGGGGTGCAAACCCACGTCGGTAAAGTCAAGAAAATGTTAGAACACCACTATATACTCTTTATTTCAACATATCACGCAATGTTCAACGAATCGCTCAAAGCCGTTAGCAACGCTATTTCAAATTGTGGTCTTCAAAGACAATATTTTAACTAATATCAACATTTGCTAAAAGGTTTCAGCTGTCAGTATCTTAGTTTTATTCGCCACACTTTATTTCGTAATAAAAAGAGTGCATTTTACAAACCTTGAGCGAGTCCGTTCAATCTTGATGTAGAGAATTTACGTGCATTTATCTTATTGTGCAATGTAAAAGCACGAAACAAAACAGATATATGTAGCATTAAAGTCTTATTATATAATGTATCTGTTTCAGAAAACGGGCAAAGTAAACGTGATCTGACAATTAGTTTCGAAAGAAAACAACACTTTAATTTTCATGAACAGATATCTTGATAACAGTTTCTGCGTATAGCAATTTATGTAAACCGTTCATTTTCAAAACCATTGCGGATAATACACACGGTAATTTATTTCATTGTTTATATTTAAAAAAAAATGTTTTATATACTTATGTTATTAAGTTTTTTTTTCTGTAACGAATCTCAGGACAATTATTTGATAAAAAAAATTACTCTTTGATATCATAATTGTATTTTTTTTTACCAAAATGTAAAAAAAAATCGAGTCAGAGGCCGGGTTCGAACCGTGGTCGCAAAACATGCTGGCCAGTGTTGTATCCACTGTGCTATGAAGGCTTATTCAAAACGGTTGGAATATTTAAGCTGTATACCTAATTTGGTAATATCACGTGATAACATCGACTAGCCATTCACGCATAAGGAATGAATTCTACTAGGTAGACATACCTATCTTTTTGAAAGGAAAAATACGAAAAAAATGCGAAAAATAAATTAATTGTATGTGGTACTTCAGTTAGTAAGTTTCAATGCATTGTATACATCAAAACCAAGTTTATGTCAGTTTTCGACAATTTCCTTTTTTTCACAATACGGTGTACAGCCCCTTTAAAGTTTGCCTAAAATATCAAACATACCCAATTGTGTACATTTCATTTATAAAACAATTCACTGTAAATCTTTCTGCGGTAATGTTATTTATGCTTAGTTAAAATATACTTGTGTATATATAATAGTTTATATGATAAGTTGTTGTAAATCTATTGGTCGTTTTGAACAGCTATATGGTATGGTATTGTCCCCATAGTTTAGAATGTTTCACCACAGACCTGTATATAGCAATGTCTTTAACTAGCGTAAAGGATGAAATGTACCTATTCACATATTAATGATGATGCTTATATATTTTATAATGATCAATTTTTAGCTCAGCGGAACTATCCATTTTAGCTCTACTGGCCAAAGAAGAAAATGCTCTTTATAAGAGTTTTGCTTTTAGCAAATTCTTTAATATTAAGAATGTAATATATGTTGTCACTTGTATATTTTCATGCAAAATATCTTTAAACCAAAGGCCATGAGAGCTTATACGATGGCGCGGTGTCCTTCGTCAGCGAGGATGTTTACAATTGTGCATGAGAGTTATACAGTCATCAGTATTGATTATGTCTGAATTAAACTTAAACAGGGAGTAGTTAGATGTCCATGAGAGCTCCGTTCTTTTCGAAAACCAGTCAACTTCGCCCATGCATGACATGATTATGGCCCTTGAAATGCTGCAGTATTTTTTAAGGGAGGTAAGTTTGTACGGAGAGATGGACAGTATTGCAGTAGGTTATTTCCATTCGCTTGAAAGAAAAAGTATTTTCAAAGGGAGACAACTTTGTACAGCGAGTTGTGTATTGTAGTAAATGCCCTTTGTGAAACATTACGGTTCAGTGATTGCTTAACTTTGAATGCGAGTTCTGTATATAACCAAACAATATCATGTCAGTTTGGCATCGGCCCTCGTTGGCCTTTTGTTATTAAGATGAGCGGTATTTGCATTTAATGACACTATTGAACACTATTTCCAGGTAACCTGACTGATGATGGAGTGTAAATATATATTACTATTGGGTTTACTTGCGAGCTCCGTGGCTACTGAAACGATCGATTTGAACATCAACGATGAACCGGAACTGTTCACTGATGGGAATGAAAATGAGGCCGGAGTAACCGATAGTGAAACGAATGTCGGAGGAAATGACGGCATTTCATCTGAAAATGGCAGAAACGGCCGACCATTTTGTCGTTTATGTATCTGCAATTTGAACATAGACTATTGTGAAAGCCCAATGGAAGCAGCAAACGAAGAAAGATGTCTCTCCGCAGGGCCAGTTTGTTGCTGCTGTAAACCAGGAAGACACCCGTGCATTAACTTTTCACAGGCAGGATTTCAGCCTGCTGATCCCGACACATTGGAGGATTTAGACGTCACCATGACACAAATAAGACAGATTGAGTAATAAAAATGTACTTGGATTTAGATGTCTAGTACATAAACAGGAAAGTTTGAATCACATGAGGTCAAAAATATCGTGTGGGATAACATTAGAATGTGATTGCTCGTAATGGTTAGTAAAATGACAACCTAAACTGTAAACTTTTTTTAAGTTGATCATTGTTCTATGCTGTGTAAAATATCACACATTTATGTTCATGAATGGAGAACGTTGTACTTATCACCACATAAATACTTTTAGACAATGGTTCATACTTAGTATGTGAATGGCCATTATGATTATGTAAATAATATATTCTGATAGAATGCCATGCAAAACGATTGACCGCCAGTAAGGAATATGTTGCAAAAGTTTGAAAGACGCTTTATTAATAAACATTTTAATGAACTATTGGTTGTAAAGTAGTCCCACTTGTACTTCTAACACATGGAAGCATAGCTTAGCAAATACTTGAAGATTTTGAATAAATGAGCTTGGAGCATTGGAAGATTTTGATTTGTACAAAGCAACAGTTGTAACTATTTATCCAATGACTGTAAATCTATCGTCTTCAAAACAATGTCCTTTGCTGTACAGTTCACAAAACACTGGGAGGATTTGAAAGAAACTTGGAGCGTTGGTAAGCGTTGGTAGATGACAAATAATATTTATGTACACGGCAAAACTTGTAGCCTTTAAATCATGACTGAAGAGTTATCGCCACTATTCTAATATCATTTAAACGATATCCTTGGCAAGGGTCACAAAAAATTGGAAGGATTTGAATGAAACTTGGAGCATTGGTTAATGAAATGGAATGGCTGTGTTGAATGCATAAGGAATACGTGTAAAATCATTTGCTATTGATATATCGCTTATGGCATAGGTCGTAATTTAATAAAATTTTGAGCATAGGTTGATGACAAATTATAATGGTTTACCATTCATGCATCGAAGCTGTTGAACAGAGTTAACACAGATTTATCTCCGTTTTTATTTTGTTCCACCAGATGAACTTGGTCGTGGGCATATTAAGTGCTAATTCTTGCACAGAAAAGTGTGGAGAAATTTTAATAGCAGACATATTGTTTATGTAATTTATTATCTTATCTACGATAAGAATGTGCAATGTTCACTGCAATATATAGCAATTAATTAGGTATTGTACATCATTAGACAAAATCCGACAATGACATTTTGACATGACGGTAAAGTAAGAAAGTACTGGTAGTTGGTAGTTGCGGATTCCAATATTCATTACCTATACTAGTTGCCAGTTGGGGATTAGTTTTAGGTTAATGTTGATATTAGGCTACTCGACTATTTCCATTTGCTATTTCCAGTCAGTTATTCGCCGGTTAAAAAAGAAAAATATCTGAATCCCTGACTACCAACTGATTTGTAGTTGAATGTTCGCGAATATCCGAATGGCGTATGTACGAACAATAGTGATTTAAACCAATGTATGTTACGAAGGTATATATGTGTACATGAATAATCGTACATTTGGCTTGTGTTTTTGTACATGTGTACATTTCAACCATAAAACAAGACAATATCTGAATCCACAACTCTTAATGGCGAACAGTCATGTATCAAATAATGACGGGGCTAAAAGTATTGTCAAAACAGGTCGCCCCTTTTTAAAGCTGCACTCTCACATATTGAACGTTTTGACAACTTTTTTTATTTTTGTCATGGAACGAGCATTTTTTTGCGAAAATGCACGGGAACCAGTTATATATAAGACTGCTGACAAAAAACTTAGATCGCAGGTTTTTATATTTGAGATCAAATGTTGATGTGTTATGCATTTTTCTTAAACCGTTAGCAACGGTTTAAGCCATAACATATTAATTTTCAAACAGAAATATGTAAATCTGCGAACGGATCTTTTGTCAGCAATATTTTATTATTGGTTTGCAGATATTGACCCAAAATTTTGCTCTTTCCAAGGCAAAAATAAATAAATAATAAAAACGGTATATCTGTGAGAGTGCAGCTTTAATAAAAACGATAACTTTTTATGGATTTTCATCGATTCCAAAGTAAATGGAGGAGGCCACACAGATATCAACTTTTAAAACTTTCAATACTTTTCGATTTGAGGAACACAAACCTTTGCCGTGGTAAAAATCTGATACAAATTGCTACTTTTTGGTGTATAAAGGAAATGAGCAGATTTTTTCAAATGAATATTGTACATTCTTGAAATTCCGTTGGCACATTAATTTCTAAACAGATAAAGCTTTCGACAATATAAATATGTTGTTCTTTTCAATCAAAATTCTTCAGAGTATCGAATCAATATTTTGTTTTGGGTGATATCTTTATATAACATATGATTTTATAGAGAACAACTTCATTGTTGCAAAAGAATCAAATATTTCTCTTAAAATAGAAGAATTCACCACAAAGTCACAAGAAACAACTGTTTCCATATTGTCACTTATGATGTCAAATAAAATTAGATTCATTCTTTTACCACTTCTAGGTTTGAATGCAAATGCTTTCCTAGCTAAATTATGTTAATATGTTTTTTCGTAAGCTTTGCTTGGATCTAAAACACACCTAAACATGTATGAAGGGACACCTTTATTATGCTTACCAGAGATGGACCAAATAAAGTAATAAAACTTAAAATTGAAAATGTGTTTTGTCCTTTAAACCCACTTGCACATCGTGCCAGTTCCTTAAAGTGTCAATTGTCACTGAATGAAGTTTAAATCAACTGGGTTGCTACTTAAAGGCATAAATGTCATATAAATATATAGTCTTTAGTATCTAATTTCATAATGATTACATGCACCAATATTGTTAGGGAATCCATGGCTTCTTGTGATGGTAGTTGTGATGAATGCCGTTTTGAATTCCCTTCTCTGACGACGTCCTTTGTAGTAGAGTTCCATCACGGTGTACAGACAAGAAAATCGGGTTAGGTGATCTTACCAAGGGGGCGCCCCAAAACCGGAAGGACTCGTGTTTGTTCCCAGAATGTCCAGATGTATTGTGGTCGGAAAATGTCATGTGTAAATCTTTCGATTCTAGTCCTTTATGTCCACTCGTTGTTTTGGAGTCGACGTTATTGTTTTCGACCCATCCATTTGAGCTAGAATTTGAACCCAATTCTTCCACCTTTGTTTGGCCTGGCCAAATATTGACAAGTCCTGCAAGATTATAAAATAGTAAGTTCAATGGGACAACTGTCCAAGCCTGTAAATGAACTTTAAGAATGGACCTGACCGTTATTTTTTCTCCTTATTGGATACAATCGTTGAAGTTTTTGAAGGGAAAAGACCCGAGGCCAGATCACGATGGGTTTTTTGCCTTAAAAGATAGAAGACACAGCTTAATAAAAATTGAGATCCCTCTAAAACATCAAACAGTGAAATTTATCAAACTGACATTTTTCAGATTTAAATAATGAACTATTATTTATTTCACCTTATAAATCTCTATAAAAATATTAATCAAAACAAAAAAATGAAAAAAACACACCATGTTTTCATCATGACTACGAAGTTATAGAAAATATCCCGACCTACCCACCCTACAGATATGGCCGTGGAATTGGGGAAAAAACATATTTGTTTGTACGCGTAACAAAAATAAGAAAATAAGAATATCGTAATGAATAAGTGTTGATACTGGTTTGGTCAAACTATGTAAGTTAACTTCACACCAATTAATGTTTACCAAAATGATCTATAGCAACACTGCAGCAAAGGTTTAACATACCCTTCCGGTGCAATATGGCCAGCACCATAAACACCAGCCCTAGAAGCAGGAGGAACGCTAGGACGGTTGTCAGGACTACAAATCCTCCTTTTCCTGTGGTATAGCAGAATAACAAATGTTCTTTTAGAAGTATAAACTCAACAATTTGTCATTTTTGATGATGTGTGGTCAATAAAAACATGGCACACAGGCATTTTGGGGGTCAACAGGCTTTAAACTATTAAAATTCATGTTGATAGAACAATAAGAAAAGCATTTTGGGTGTCAGCAGGCTTTAAACTATTAAAATTAATGTTAATAGAACAATCAGAAAAATAGCTCATCTGTGGGCCAAATACCTAAATAATACACTTGAGGCCCTACAGAGTTAACTCGTTTGAAAACGAAACAGATAAGAGACACATTAGACGGCAAGGAAATATAGAGAGGATAGTTGTTTGGAATTAAATTGCATTTTATTTAGAAAATACGCGCACAGTTGATACTGAACGTAACGTTTATTGGATATGACGTTTTAAAATTGTGTCCAAGCCATGTGCACGCTGATGATTGATATCGACTTGAGATCCCGCTAAAATATCAAACAGTGAAATTTATCAAACTGACATTTTTCAGTTTCAAATAATGAACTATTATTTATTTCACCTTATAAATCTTAAAAATATTAATCAAAACAAAAAATGAAAAAACACCATGTTTTCATCATGACTACGAACACGCCTAGCAAAAATTAAAGGTAGGCATTCAATTAGTCTCACAAAAAATGTAAGAATTAAAATATGAAAGACTCCTATTGCTGTACATCCTCTGCTATATCTACGTTGAGGAGGACATAATGCGGAGGAAGCAGTCCACTAAAGCACGAATAAATCCACATCACACTGTTGCAAGTCTGTAAAACAGCCGGAAAAAAATTGATTCACGCCTCTAGTTATATTAGTTTAGGGGTAAATATAAAATGACCTTGGTAGCACACATGAGTGTAGTCAAGCAATTGACAGTCAAATTATTTTCACAGATAATTTCCAATTATGACGTATAAGTGTGCGGTGAAAGTGTAACGTAAAAAGCCGCATGCATCGATTGGCTTTGGTGAAAAGTACAAGCAAAAGTTCTCACTTAAATTTCAATTACTTTTTGTCTTTGCTGCAGATGATAAAGAACGTATATCAAGCCTCACCTGTATGCTCCTTTGCCAAGAGCACCAGACTACTTTGATTAACATTTCCTGCAGAATTATTGCACATGATTTCAATCATGATGTTATCGGTGCTCAAAAATAGTGACGCAACATCCTCTGCTGACCTTGAGCGAATAGAATAGTCTGAAAAATATATATAACTGTTTGTATTTAATGAAATGAACTTTAAACCGTAAATCAATTGCTAAGATTTAAGAATTTACAGTTAGTTAAGAAAGAACTACACAGAGACTTATATTATGTAATCGGATTAGCAATCGCTTTGCGTTTATTTAAGGAATGAACTGCGGGCTTGATGTCATTATCGGGGTATGAACGCAATTGGGCTGGTCAAAGTGTGTGGAGTCCGAAGGACTCCACGCGTACTTTGACCACCAGCACAATTGCGTTCATTTCCCCGATAATGACATCAAGCCCGCAATTCATTACTTATATTTACACCAATAGTTCATTATTTCATTCAATAATTGTTTAAAAAATACTTCACTTCATTTAAGAAAACCTTACAGTAACTCTTTCCTACCCATTCTGTAAATAGAACGACCCGACAGTAACCGGAAGCATTTTTTGAAATGACGTCACAATAACGCGGGAAAAGATTAGCCACTTGAAATCACTTTTAAACGTAAAATTCAAACACTTTAGGCAACTATTCATTTAAAAATTAAAAAATAATACTTTCTAAAATGTTGATTTATATTTTACGGAACCTGCTGCCACAATACAAACAATAACAGTATCAATATTTTTCATGTATATTGTTATGCAATGAATTGCGATCCGAACATATCCGAAGATGTTGCGTTCATCGGTTGATGAACGCAATTGCCGAAAGGCAGTTCATTTAAGGAATGGAAGTTGAGGTGTAAATATTTGCAACACACATCGGGTATTTATAACAGTTTGATTAATATGAAATAAAACAAATATCTATATTATGAATACGCTACCTGTGTTGGTAAGGGTTATTATCTCGAAAACCTGCGTATCTGGTGTCGTCTTGATGATGTCACAGGTGACGTCATCAATATCTCGTTGACGCGAGAGACTAAAACTGTGAATGTTTTCGGCTACAACAGCATCATTTGCAGATGGGAGACCATTAAACACTATTGGCTGGAAAAAAGCAATTTAAGCCATAATTATTCAAATTTCAAAGCATTTTTTTCATTTCGATTATTTATTTAAGAAATCATTTGAGACAAAGTAATACAAAATGTGTAAAGTACAACCCAATATGAAAAATGGCATCACCATATCTAAAACAATTCATAACAACATGGTATAATAATAACTATAACGGTTATAGACACAAAAATACAACGGATCCAGAGGAATTAGCAAAACAGTCAAAAGTCGAGCATTGGGCTATGCGCATGACTGTTTTTTTGTTTTTTTTTAAAAACATATCAAAGACAAATTGAGCTCACCAACCGCAATTTTACAGTAATACACCCACCTTTGGCTCATTTTTCACGGTAAGTGTAACAATGCACGTGGAACTCATGCCGGCACGCCCATCCGTCATGCGCACAGTTACGTTGTACACCTCGGAGGGATAGCTGGGATCCAAAACACCGGACACCAGCATTTCGCCTGAAGTGAACATCTTTATGTTCAATATCAGGATGAAATGTTCAACACATCATCATGAACGTATATTTTTAAGTACTTATGGTGTTAAAATAAAGGTAGTAAAACTCATTTGTTTACATTTTTGTTGTTATTAGAAGTCAGTTTAACAGAGCTCGCAAACAGGTTTTCGCTAAACATACAAAATTTAACACATTCACTCAAAGATAATGATATTCTTATAAAATGTAAGTGCCATCACAATCAAACAAGAAATTTTCAGTTCTGATTGCATAATAAAAATGTGTACAAACAAAAATAAATTGTCCAATCCGTGAGTAAATAGGAACTGAACACACATACATTTTATTTGCCAATACTGTTTAATTAAATACCAATTACCATTTTGCGTAATAGTTACTGGAACGAATGGATCCGTAGATTCAATAGCGATGGAGGAGTTTTCATGAAACGTGTCGTAGTTGGCGAAGCGTACACTAGTCACCTGATCCCCGGCTTTTAACAAATCAGAGATCGTCTTTTCATTGTCCTCGCAGGAAGGGGACGGGCCTATAAATTAACGTATTTGATTGGATAATCCATATGATACTCGTTCAATGAAATCACAAAACCTATTCGTGTTTATCAGGCCAAGTATAAATGATATTCGAACAAATATTGAATGTATCCATTAATGACATTAATCAATCCCATAATTTTAAATAAATGTAATTAAAAAAAAATACACGAACACGCCACTAGCGGTTTCAAGCGGGGAGCGCACCCGGCGCACGCTCCTCCTAAATTCG
Source organism: Mya arenaria (assembly GCF_026914265.1). NCBI lineage: Eukaryota > Metazoa > Mollusca > Bivalvia > Myida > Myidae > Mya > Mya arenaria. The sequence continues at coordinate 68,299,743 of NC_069131.1, read as the reverse complement.
TCCACGTTTACTTTTTATTTCAATATAGAAGAAGAAAAGTAATAAAATACGCCTAAAATGCACCATTTCGCACTAGAAATTGTAAAATTTTCTTGGGGGAGGACACAAACCACCATATCAACACTTTACACTAAATTAATTTCGTATCAAAGAGAGGGGCGCAAGTAAAAAGGGTACGCTCTTAAGGTGCACCCCCTCTAAAGCCAAATCGCGGACCCGCCTCTGCAAGCCCTGTTTCGAGGTACAAGGCAAGAAGCTAAACTGACACTGAACGAGAGATACAAGCGTACAAACAGACCACACATGTATCACAATAGCTTTATCTAGATAATACATGCTGCTATAGCCGCCTTATATCTAACGGTCAGTGAAACACGAGTTTACCGGATAACAAGTTTACAGGGATTTAAAAACAAGTTTATAAGCGCATAACCTCACACTTGTCCCAACATTTCTCAATAATTGCAAAAAAAATTTTTATATAAGCCTTCTCGGTGCCAGCATAATTAGCCCAAACTACTAAAATATACCACAATACATTAGAAGAACATTTTAACACGATGGTAACCAGATCTCAAACAGCATCAAAGGTAGCACACCATGTCATAAAACGTGTTAAGTAAGTATTAAAGATACTCGTTCAAAGACTTCCAATTGGCGATAACTTTCTTCAAACTTAATTTAAATTCATTTAAGTCTACTACTTACTTAAATAACAAACACCACACACCGTCCGACAGATACTTATTTAAACAGAATATTCAATATTTAACGTAAAGTATTTCAATTTCCAATAGCGTTACTATAAACGCTTTTTCGGCAAAACAGTGCATTTAATATCACATTTGTATACAAGCAAGAGATCTCTTATGGCAGTTGCTCAGCTGTTTCTTATCCAATATAGTTTAATACTACAATACATTGGGTAAAATTCTGTTTTAAATTGCCATTGACTCAGCATAATCTAGTTCTCATTCAATATTGAAATATGTATAATATCAAAACCCTTTTTGTCATGAATTGTAACATGTTTAAGAGACGTGGGAAATTCTGACTCCAAAACACCATTCTCATTCATCAGAGGTTTGATAATGATAAATCTTACTCTGATGTAAGAGAACGAATGAAACGTGAACGGGTTCCTATAGGGCACATATCTCTCTTAATTACAAACTTGAATTCTGTAAGGAACTTATACTATTCATAACAAACCGCAATATGCCGCTGATTTTACTTTTCATTGACGAAAATAAAACATTACATGGTTGAAGAATAGCTGTCACTGCGTACGCCCTGTACGTATTTACTCCAAGCATATCGGCTTGTGACGTCACAAATTCGAGTTGATATCCTTCATCAGGGGTATAGACGTCATGAGAAATGAGGTTGTCTTCTGCACAAACACTAGGGTCTGCTGGAGTGATTTGGTCACAGGTGATGTAGCGCACAACTGCTTGCTCCAGCTGTTGTCTGCGGCGTATATTAGAGGGACACTCTTATTCAACATCAATACACACACATGTGTAACAAACATAATTTTGGAGTGATATACCTTTAACAACTAACTTAAAAATGCTAAAAGATTTACTGTGATCAATCTTCTTTAAAGGTTTAATTGTATCCAACATACATTAAAGAATAGAAAACGAATATGCAAATCCGACGTAAAACTAAAAAATGATTGTAGAAAGATCCCCATAAAACTAGGTCTAAAATGTGTCTGTCATGTGATTGTGTGAAAGATTTTCAAATATCATATTGTTTTACATACATGGCGATGATGTCACCAGATTGCACGTGGACCCTGCTTCTCTCCGGCACGGGAAAATTGCGCTTCTTTATGTCGGAGGCTGGAATAATAAACAATAATCGAAATTAGGTATATTTAATATGACCATGGGTCTTTAGATGTGTCTCCTGCCGGAACATGATACAAGGTCTTTATCAGATCTTGCAAAAAAAATTCATTTCCCATGGAAACTCTTTGGCAACATGTGCTTTAAACAAACAATTGAATTGCATCTGGCCTTCAGCAATGTGCAACCAGTTTTGATCAATAACGACACAATACTGGAAAAAGATACTTACTTCTTGAATGAAACGCGTTATGCCCCAGCAGGATATAGGAGCCCGGGCTCCCCTTGACTGGCCTCCAGACCTGCATGCGCACGTGACCTTCGCCCCCTGTCACCACCTCCCACTTTGAGATGTAACCGCAACAGTCCAGGGTGTACAAAGAGTTAGACATCAGAATGGTGGAATCTAGATAGGGTGTACAGAGGGTAAGACATCAGAATGGTGGAATCTACACAGGGTGTACAAAGAGTTAAACATCAGAATGGTGGACTCTAGATAGGGTGTACAAAGGTTAAAACATCAGAATGGTGGACTCTAGATAGGGTGTACAAAGGGTAAAACATCAGAATGGTAGAATCTAGATAGGGTGTACAGAGGGTAAGACATCAGAATGGTGGACTCTGGATAGGGTGTACAAAGGGTAAAACATCAGAATGGTAGAATCTAGATAGGGTGTACAGAGGGTAAGACATCAGAATGGTAGAATCTAGATAGGGTGTACAGAGGGTAAGACATCAGAATGGTGGAATCTAGATAGGGTGTACAAAGGGAAAAACATCAGAATGGTAGAATCTAGATAGGGTGTAGAGAGGGTAAGATATCAGAATGGTGGAATCTAGATAGGGTACACAAAGGGTTAAACATCAGAATGGTGGAATCTAGATAGGGTGTACAAAGGATAAGACAATCGGAATGGTAAAATCTAGATAGGGTGTACAAAGGGTAAAACATCAGAATGGTGGAATCTAGATATGGTGTACAGAGGGTAAGACATCAGAATGGTGGACTCTAGATATGGTGTACAAAGGGTTAAACATCAGAATGGTGGAATCTAGATAGGGTGTACAAAGGATAAGACAATCGGAATGGTGAAATCTAGATAGGGTGTACAAAGGGTAAGACATCAGAATGGTGGAATCTAGATAGAGTGTACAAAGGGTAAAACATCAGAATGGTGGAATCTAGATAGGGTGTACAGAGGGTAAGACATCAGAATGGTGGACTCTAGATAGGGTGTACAGAGGGTATGACATCAGAATGGTGGACTCTAGATAGGGTGTACAAATGGTAAAACATCAGAATGGTTGAATCTAGATAGGATGTACAGAGGGTAAGACATCAGAATGGTGGACTCTAGATAGGGTGTACAAAGGGTAAAACATCAGAATGGTAGAATCTAGATAGGGTGTACAGAGGGTAAGACATCAGAATGGTGGACTCTAGATAGGGTGTACAAAGGGTAAAACATCAGAATGGTAGAATCTAGATAGGGTGTACAGAGGGTAAGACATCAGAATGGTGGACTCTAGATAGGGTGTACAAAGGGTAAAACATCAGAATGGTAGAATCTAGATAGGGTGTACAGAGGGTAAGACATCAGAATGGTAGAATCTAGATAGGGTGTACAGAGGGTAAGAGATCAGAATGGTGGAATCTACACAGGGTGTACAAAGAGTTAAACATCAGAATGGTGGACTCTAGATAGGGTGTACAAAGGGTAAAACATCAAAATGGTGGAATCTAGATAGGGTGTACAGAGGGTAAGACATCAGATTGGTGGAATCTAGATAGGGCGTACAAAGGGTTAAACATCAGAATGGTGGAATCTAGATAGGGTGTACAAAGGGTAAGACATCAGAATGGTAGAATCTAGATAGGGTGTACAGAGGGTAAGATATCAGAATGGTGGAATCTAGATAGGGTATACAAAGGGTTAAACATCATAATGGTGGAATCTAGATAGGGTGTACAAAGGATAAGACAATCGGAATGGTGAAATCTAGAGAGGGTGTACAAAGGGTAAAACATCAGAATGGTGGAATCTAGATATGGTGTACAGAGGGTAAGACATCAGAATGGTGGACTCTAGATATGGTGTACAAAGGGTTAAACATCAGAATGGTGGAATCTAGATAGGGTGTACAAAGGGTAAGACATCAGAATGGTGGAATCTAGATAGAGTGTACAAAGGGTTAAACATCAGAATGGTGGAATCTAGATAGGGTGTACAAAGGATAAGACAATCGGAATGGTGAAATCTAGATAGGGTGTACAAAGGGTAAGACATCAGAATGGTGGAATCTAGATAGAGTGTACAAAGGGTTAAACATCAGAATGGTGGAATCTAGATAGGGTGTACAGAGGGTAAGACATCAGAATGGTAGAATCTAGATAGGGTGTACAGAGGGTATGACATCAGAATGGTGGACTCTAGATAGGGTGTACAGAGGGTAAGACATCAGAATGGTGGACTCTAGATAGGGTGTACAGAGGGTAAGACATCAGAATGGTGGACTCTAGATAGGGTGTACAAAGGGTAAAACATCAGAATGGTAGAATCTAGATAGGGTGTACAGAGGGTAAGACATCAGAATGGTGGACTCTAGATAGGGTGTACAAAGGGTAAAACATCAGAATGGTGGAATCTACACAGGGTGTACAAAGGGTAAAACATCAGAATGGTGGAATCTAGATAGGGCGTACAAACGGTAAAGCATCAAAATGGAGGAATCTAGATAGGGTGTACAGAGGGTATGACATCAGAATGGTGGAATCTAGATAGGGCGTACAAAGGGTTAAACATCAGAATGGTGGAATCTAGATAGGGTGTACAGAGGGTAAGACATCAGAATGGAGGAATCTAGATAGGGTGTACAAAGGGTTAAACATCAGAATGGTGGAATCTAGATAAGGTGTACAAAGGATAAGACAATCGGAATGGTGAAATCTAGATAGGGTGTACAAAGGGTAAAACATCAGAATGGTGGAATCTAGATATGGTGTACAGAGAGTTAGACATCAGAATGGTGGAATCTAGATAGAGTGTACAAAGGGTTAAACATCAGAATGGTGGAATCTAGATAGGGTGTACAGAGGGTAAGACATCATAATGGTAGAATCTAGATAGGGTGTACAGAGGGTATGACATCAGAATGGTGGACTCTAGATAGGGTGTACAGAGGGTAAGACATCAGAATGGTGGACTCTAGATAGGGTGTACAGAGGGTAAGACATCAGAATGGTGGACTCTAGATAGGGTGTACAAAGGGTAAAACATCAGAATGGTAGAATCTGGATAGGGTGTACAGAGGGTAAGACATCAGAATGGTGGACTCTAGATAGGGTGTACAAAGGGTAAAACATCAGAATGGTGGAATCTACACAGGGTGTACAAAGGGTAAAACATCAGAATGGTGGAATCTAGATAGGGCGTACAAACGGTAAAGCATCAAAATGGTGGAATCTAGATAGGGTGTACAGAGGGTATGACATCAGAATGGTGGAATCTAGATAGGGCGTACAAAGGGTTAAACATCAGAATGGTGGAATCTAGATAGGGTGTACAGAGGGTAAGACATCAGAATGGAGGAATCTAGATAGGGTGTACAAAGGGTTAAACATCAGAATGGTGGAATCTAGATAAGGTGTACAAAGGATAAGACAATCGGAATGGTGAAATCTAGATAGGGTGTACAAAGGGTAAAACATCAGAATGGAGGAATCTAGATATGGTGTACAGAGAGTTAGACATCAGAATGGTGGAATCTAGATAGAGTGTACAAAGGGTTAAACATCAGAATGGTGGAATCTAGATAGGGTGTACAAAGTGTTAGACAATCAGAATGGTGAAATCTAGATAAGGTGTACAAAGGGTAAAACATCCGAATGGCGGAATCTAGATATGGTGTACAGAGGGTTAGACATCAGAATGGAGGAATCTAGATAGGATGTACAGAGGGTTAGTCATCAGAATGGTGGAATCTAGTTAGGGTGTACAGAGGGTAAGACATCAGAATGGTGGAATCTACACATGGTGTACAAAGGGTTAAACATCAGAATGGTGGAATCTAGATAATGTGTACAAAGGGTAAAACATCAGAATGGTGGAATCTAGATAGGGTGTACAGAGGGTAAGACATCAGAATGGTGGAATCTAGATAGGGTGTACAAAGGGTTAAACATCAGAATGGTGGAATCTAGATATGGTGTACAGAGGGTTAGACATCAGAATGGAGGAATCTAGATAGAGTGTACAAAGGGTAAGACATCAGAATGGTGGAATCTAGATAGGGTGTACAAAGGGTAAGGCATCAGAATGGTGGAATCTAGATAGGGTGTACAAAGGGATAAACATCAGAATAATGAAAGTTAACGAGTAGAAAGTTGTAATAGTTTTGTCTTCAGATGCATTACCGAAAAAATGGACGAAAACTCAGCAAAACCCTTATGCAAACGATATTTTTAACAGACATGCTAAGAGTTGGCCTTCATTTAAGTTTCGTTAATGTTAGTCCAAAGGGGTTTCAACTATAAGCAATTTAACAAACTATTTTTAGTTGAAACGTCTCAGCCTTCAATGCATGAACGTGCTACCTAGAGCGTTTTTGTTGGTAATAAACTGGTTTATATCGGTTTCACAAACTGTGTATTTATTGTTACAGTTTCAAATAAAACCAAAACTAGTTGTATCGTATTTATTAACGCAAACCGAAACCGGTTTTTGAAACTATCGAAACCCCTACTGGAGGCGGTTTCATCGGTTCGTTGCATCCGAAAACTAGTTCACATTGAAAAACAACATGGCGGTCAGTGCTCCAACACGTGTGTTGAAACACCTTTTATATTAAACATGCAAACGACCATCTGCGGTATCATTGTTTTGAAGAAGTTTATAAATAATGGCTAAATGCAGTAGCACCGCCGGGTTGTTGAAACTGTACACAAAACCATGCATTTGTTACTTCAAGCAAAACTATCAAAACCGGTTACGAAACTGCTGAAACCATTGAAACTAAAACTGAAACTGGTTTGGTATCAACAAAAACGCCCCTAGATTCGCTTTTAATTCCAACTGAAATCTGCTGCTTACTTAGTTCGTGTATGCCTGACGTGAAGACACTGGCTGCCATCACTGATGGCTGGCCCGCAACTGAGTCTGACACACATTCTGAAAAAGATTATATAGGAGAATACCGTTTTATTATGAAATATTGAACATTTTGTTTGTTTATGTAATGTGCAGGATTGCATGGTAACTTTAACAAATAATCAGCAAACGTTTAAATAAGAGCTACACTGATCATTCGTATATATATATGCATCTATTTTTGGACCAACTAGTATAGAATATTATTCGAGTTTTTGCCTGTTTGTATTCCATATAACGCTGGGTCGCTGGTTAAGATTTATAGAACGCATTGACTGATGCAATTTCAAAAGTATCATTGGATTTCAACGATTTTATGAGATAAATGATTTAGGTAGTATACTAGTATTTGATTTTTATCCAAGCAATTGAAGGCTTGTGAATTGCACAAAAGTGTTAGGGTGTGATGAGATTCGAACCTTAGACGAAATTACCCTTGTAGCTAGCAACCGGAGTGCCCCCAATGGAGCAGTTTATGTGTGTGTGTGTGTGTGTGTGTGTGCGTGTGCGTGTGCGTTGTGTGTGTGTGCGTGTGCGTGTGTGTGTGCGTGTGTGTGTGTGTTTATATGTATTTCTTTAGTACTTTTGGATAACCTGTGCAAGCACTTATTTCCAACGGAGTCCTTTGTTTTTGCTGAAGGATCAGCAAGCTAATGAGACAGTGGAGGGATACAAGGAATCCGGGTGTGATACCCAAGCTCTTTTTCGAAGAGACCCATTGGTTCTTTTACGTGCTCGGTGTAAAGCACCGATACACGGGGTACAATTTTCCTGGATTAAACCAGTACTAAGTACACCACTTTTTCAAGCACTATCCTTTAAAGCCGAGCGCCAGGCAAGAGAGCTACTTGTACCAAATTTTAACGTCTTTTGGTATGACGCGGCTTGGAATCAAACCCACGACCTCCCGCTCCGTAGGCGGATGCCTAACCACTAGGCCACGGAGACGGTCTTAAAACCAAATAACAGTTTAAAGTTATTTAGTTATAATCAAAGTTGCTTTAAAGGAGAACAAAATAGTTTTATACTTGATAAATGCGCAAAAGAAATATATGAATTTTAACGCATTATTTTGTCAACTCATTTGACGTTAATAATCAATACAAAAAAAACATATGCTTTGTGTACAGTTTAAAAATCGATAATTTGGCGCTTTTTTTGTGGCCACGTAGCTGTTAATTGAAAACACCATTTATAAAGGTAATATTTCTATATTTTTTCATGCAGCTATTAAATGTAAACCTATATTGTCCCCATTTAATATATTCCTGACGTCATTTATCCTGAAGCGTACTGAAACACAGATGTTTGAAAGAACCACAAATGTTACATAATAATTATGTATTTTTTTGTGGAATGATATATACGTTCAATAAAAATAAAATGCCTTATTTCGCATTTTTCTATTTTTCTGTAAGACGTTAAAAAGATACACTATTAAATACGGTATATTTGAAAAGTGCTTTATTTTGCCGAAAAGAGCTTTAATATACCCATTACAAGTAGCTGTATATTGCTGTCAAGTTTTAGTTTGGATAAATAAATATCAGATCCACGATTTGACGTTTGAGGGGGCGTGTATATGACTTTAAAATATTTGAAAGAAATGTTTTCGTCCAACCTTTAGCCGCAGCTAAAGTATAATAATTTCAATAATAATATACTCAGTAAATTTCAATTATTATATACAAATTATATATTCATTGTTTTTTTTATTGTTCTGATGTTGTCATGTTCTTTGTCATGACATATAATTGTGTTGTATATCAGTGTTGTGTTGTGTTGTGTTGTGATATGTTGTGTTGTGTTATGTTGTATTATGCATTGTGTTGTGATAATGTGTTATGTTTTGTTATGTTGTGTGATGTGTTATGTTGTGTTATGATAATGTAGTGTGTTGTATGTAATGTTGTGTTGGTTTGTGTGTTGTGTAGTGGTAATGTATTGTGTAATGTTTTGTTGTGTTGTGTTGTGGTGTGCTATAATGTTCCGTGTTGTATTGTGTTTTGTTATTGTGTTGTGGTAATATATTGTGTAATGTTGTATTGCGTTTTGTTGTGCTGTAATGTTCCGAGTTGTGTTGTTTTGTGTTGTGGTAATGTTTTGTGTAATGTTGTGTTGTGTTATGCTGAACTGTGTTGTGTTGTGTTGTACTGTACTGTACTGTACTGATATATCCTGTTCTGTGTTGTGTTGTGTTGTACTGTACTGTACTGTACTGATATATCCTGTTCTGTGTTGTGTTGTGTTGTACTGTACTGTATTGTACTGATATATCCTGTTCTGTGTTGTATTGTGTTGTGTTTTGTTGTGTTGTATTGCATTACACTTTTTACATTGTTTTGCGTTGTATTGTATTGTATTGTGTTGTATTGTATTGTACTTTATTGCATTTTATTGTATTTTATATTATTGTATTGTATTGCATTGCATTGCGTTGCGTTGCGTTGCGTTGCGTTGCGTTGCATTGCATTGCATTGTATTTATTGTATTGTATTGTATTGCATTGCATTGCATTGCGTTGTATTGTATTGTATTGTGTATGTACATGTTGATATACATAATTGTGTTATCATATCAACGACCGTATGACCGAATATCGTGATATAAAGAATGTTAGTTTAATGTTTCCTACTCTTATTTAATCATAATACATATACTTATTTGCAAATTCAAACTTGTTGTCTCATACGTGACCAATGAAGCATTTCTTTTTCCAAGAACATAATGTTACCTCTTGAATTTATCAGTTCATTAAAGTGATCGTACAATGCGATCGTTAATAAAAAGATCCCATAACTATTATGAATATTATTACATCAAATATGTGCTTACCAAACTGGGTTCATACATCCACCTATGTTATACGAGACACCTCAAAGACGCCTCAGAAAGTACAAAAAGATGCTTACCCGGTAAGGAGTGGCATACTTCCAAAATCACAAAACAAATGAACGCTGGTTTCATCAGATGCTCCGAATGCATATTAACACCAAGTTGAGTTCTTTATATGTGGTCTTAACCCCCAGTTCTTTGGCTGCAATGTAAAGACATCGAAAACACGGACATGCGTCATGACTGAAAGAATCTGTAACAACGCAATTTATCTATTTGCTGTCCCAAGACTTCATTTAAAGAAGTATTCCATTATCAATGTTAAATCTGGTGGTTAATGAAATTCTATACATGAGTATTTTCAAATCTCTTACTTTTTTTGCTTAATTTGACATCAAGCCATCAATGACACACGTCGACATCTGTTAACGTGTCTTATTTCGTAATGGTCCATTAGATAGAAGTAAATTTGCATATTAAATGGATGTTTAACTGAATTTTCCAAAATAGTTGCTTCCGCTTCATTTGTGGCTATGGCACACTTGAACGATATTGCTTTGTAATAGCGTTATATCATACATTCCGTTTAAAATAAACGTAAAGAAAGTACATTTCTGTCATTTACCTACTATTAGTTTGTTAAATCGTGTATTATAAAAAGACTGACTCACTCACAAATTTAATCATAAATGTTGGCAGCACTTTTATTGAAACTTATTTAAATTGAGTTATTCTAATTACTTTTATGAATAAACAACAACTGCCAAATACTAATTCAAGCAGGATTTTGTAAAACCAAGAAATATTTTTAGTTACGTTACGCTTTTCGGCAAATAAAGCATTCTCTGCCCCTTTTTATATATCTATTAATAACAGGGCTGAAATATATCATTGACAAAGGATTTAATCACATTTCACACGGAATTATGTTTTTTTTCCATGTTCGATTTCAATATCGTCACGCTTTTTGTCAGATGAAGCATTTCCTTTCACTTTTGTTTATAAACAACAGAGTTCTATTCTATCATTGTAACAAGGATTTTTATTACATTTCACACGAAATTAAAGATGCGATCTTACTCCCAAATTAAATTACCAAAATTAATATTATTGTTTTAATATTCCAAAAAGGATGAATAAATGTCGAAAACAATGGTTCTTATGAAGGATACCGCGTTTGATTTGAAAGAAATGAGCATTAATTCGACTCTCTTTATTAAACTGCACTTAGCACATACATGCATGTGATAAAAGTTTATACAAAAGTATACTAATAACTACAATCACCAGGTTGTGGGTTGTTACTATCAGAAGGAAGAAATAATGTGGAAAAGTGGCTACACATTTATCAAAAGGAAAATACATGCTTTTATAATTATCTAACGTTTTGTGTGATTGGAATGCTGGGTGGGGTTTTAAAAGGATTTAATATAATAGCCAAAAATTTGCCTAATTGACGAAGTGTTTGTTCATTGTTTCCATTCATAAGAGATTCGAAACTAAGACAATATCTTTGTAATCGCTCTGGAATTTGTTTTTTCGTAATTGATTTAAAAATCTACATTTGAATAAGTAATGAAATTCGTCTCCGACCTCCACAGAATTACAAACATTGCGAATTATATCGTTACGTTGGACATTTGCCCATCTAAGTTTTTCAATAGGAAGATGATTGTTACACATTCTAAAATTAACTAATTGTTGTACAAGATAGGGTGACAATTTATCAAAATACCGTTCATATTTATGTTCATGTTTGTACAAACGGTAATTAAGGCATTTACTGGAATCAAAGACATTGCTATGCCATATCTGTGAGTACTGATTTTGAAGACTTGATTCTATTTTCTTTAACAACATATCTCTAGAACCATCAAACATTTGGTTTATCCATACATAGCTTAAACCACATTCATCTAGAATAGGCTTAACAAATGTTAACCAGTTATACATTTTAGAATTATGAACATAGTCTGAGTACATTAATTTATAAAACAACGAAGAAAGTTTATCAGTATTTGATATCATATTATACCAAAAGCCAATAATTCGTTTCTTGATAACAATAGAAATGGGATATCTCCCAAGGGTTCCATATATCATAATATGAGGAGTACTATGTTTAACATATAATATATTTTTCATAAAGTCTGTATGCACTTGTTCAGGTTAACGTCTGAGTACCCCCAAACTTCGCATCCATAAGTAAAAATTGGAAGAATAGTTGAATCGAACAATTTAAGTTGGCAATCCACAGATAAATATAGATTTCTTATTTTTCTGTATAGACTAAATAGGCCTTTCCTTGTCTGTTCAGCTATATGTTTTTAGCAGATGTAAACTGTCTGTTTTTGGAGAAACGAATTCCAAGATATTTAAATGTATCCACCACCTCGATTTGGTAAGTGGTTATTTATGATAAAAATTCTTTTTCTACGGAAACAATCTCCAAATACCATTATCTTATTTTTGTCAAAATGTATATCTAATTTCCATTGTGTGCAAAAGTATTAAGCACTGAAGTCAGATCCTTCTTTGTGTTTGCAAAAAGTACTGTGTCATCAGCATATCATATAACAATCAGTTTTATATATGTGTCGAAATTTTCATCAGCTAAGACTAAACTTATGTCATTTTTAGTCAATAAGTACTTCTCTAGATCATTTAAAAACAGAGAAAAAAGTATCGGTGAAAGATTTTCGCTTTGGCGTACACCTCTAGCACAGGGAAAAAAGTTTGACGTCTTATTATCAACAGAAATACCACTTTATATATTTTTTATAATAGTTAACATTTTTCCATTTATGTTATAACACATTAATTTACTCCAAAGGCTGGTTCTCCATATAGAGTCAAAAGCTATCTAGAAATCAATAGATTCTCTCGTCTATAGTATGCATATTGATATTATTAATAAATTCTTGCGTTTTGTCGCCATCCCATTTACGAATTTTTTCTCCATTTGCATCGTTATCAGATGAGTTTATTTTTTGGGTGACTAGTTTAAAATTGAGACAATAATGAACATCAGAGAGAAGGGGACACTATTCACTTACACTAAAATCTTGAAAAAACGAAAGCGAATCGCACGATGCGATTACATAGTCAATAACCGATATATATCATTGCATGTTTAATGACCACTTTTGTCATTGAAAGCTCTGCCATTGATAATAACAAAGTCGTTAGTTCGACAAAAGTCAATTAGCTGTCTACCTAGACGATTTACAGTGTCATCTTTAGAACAACGTTCAAAATTCATATTGTTGGTTCGAAGCTTTTCTCTCAAATTACTATCAAAAACATCCGACGTGTCAATATTTACATAATCAAAAATGTGCTGATCTACAACTGCAATATCCATTAAATTAGAAGCTCTAGCATTAAAATCGCCCAACAGTATCACATATTTGTTATTACAATTAAACTGTTCTATTTCAGTATACAGAGCATCAATTAATGTTTGATTAAAATATTTTGAACTATCCGGTGGTATATAGACAGACAGACAGACAGATAATTAATTTTGACTTGTACAATGTACATCGTCAACAACACATAATGATATAACATATAATGTCAACGTGTATGTAAAGTAACAGATAATGCAAACAAATTAGTATATATATACAAATATATATGTACAAAAGTATTCAATACTTCTAAGTAATTAAATTAAATAAACTAATATATATATATATATATATATATATATATATATATATATATATATATATATATATATATATCAGAGGATGAACATTAAATAGAATTATGTTCTAACATTAATCAAAGCGGATCTTTCTTTGAGAGCATTTTTAACAAACAGACATAAGTTAATCAGTTCAGCTCTATTGTTAGATTTCAACAGCTGCATATATTTAAATACAGAAGGTCTTATAAAGTAACAATTGTTGATATATTTCTTTCTTAAATTGCTAAAGGATTTACAAACACAAATAAAATGATATTCATCTTCGATGTCATTAGAGTTACAACACAAACAATATCTTTGGTTGCGTACAACGTTATTTCTATTGTATCTACCAGTTTGAATATGGAGTGGGTGCACGGACAGCCGTAGTCTACAAAAGAAAAAACGTAAGCTCTTTGGTAAAATATCTAAATAAGGTTCATATTCCAGACAGGTTTTAAAATGTCTATACACATCTAACACCGTGCTATTTTCTATAGTACTATACCAATCTTGTTTAAAAGTATCGATAATTCTACATTTGAATTTTTTTATGAATGATTTAACATCAATATTGTAAATATCACCAAAAACATAACTAAAACCATAATCATTTAATATCTTTTTAACATTATACACCCAATTACGGCAACCTTTATCACTATCACTCTTAGCCTGTTTGTATACAGATTTTATGATAATATTATCACTTTTAGCAACCTTAAACCAATAAGACAATATACGCACATATCTATGAATATATAATGGATATCTACCCAACTCTCCGTAAACAGTGGCATTGCAAGTGTTTGTTTTAACGTTCAGTAATCTTTTACAAAATTTCAAATGAATTCTTTCTAATTCCTTTGATTTAGTATACCCCCAAACCTCTGCCGAATAATTTAAAATAGAACCAACAAATGCGTCAAATAACTGACACATAATTTTGGGTTTTAAGTCATAATCTTGACATTTACAAAATAATACGTTCATTGCCTTAAGTGCTTTGCCATTTAAATGTTCTTGGTTCAGGTTAAAATTTCCAGTATAATTAAAAACAACACCCAAATAATTAAAATCATCAACAACATGTATATCATGACCATTGTAAGTCCATCTTTTATTGGGAAATAATCCGCCTCTTTTACGAAACACCATGATTTTCGTCTTATCAATATTCACCTTTAATCCCCAGGTATTACAGTAATTTGACAAATTGTCCAAATGGGTTTGAATTTCTTCAGGAGATTTTCCTACAATGGCCATATCATCAGCAAATAATAGCATAATTATGACAATATCATCTATTTGTAATCCTGAATTAATATCATTTTGTAGATACAATTCAATATCTTCCACAAATAAAGAAAATAACAAAGGGGACATAACTTCACCCTGACGCAACCCGACAGCATAGCTAAAGTATTCAGAATATGATGACAACGATTTTACACAAGATTTAACCTTCATATACATATCACGCACTATTCTAAGTATTTTTCCCTGTATTTCACATTTATACATTTTCAGCCATAGGGCATTTATATAAATAGTATCAAAACATTTCATCATATCAACATATATAACATAAAGCCTTTTGTTTTCAAACAAATAATTTTGAATAAGAGATAACAATATAAATACAGCATCAGTGGTAGAGCGCCCTTTCTGAATCCGAATTGGGCATCCGAAATAATATCATGTTGTTCACAAAACTTTTCAACACGCTTATTTATAACAGTGGTAAATAATTTCGATAAACAACTAACTAAAGTAATTCCCCTATAATTATTTACATCAGAATATGATCCTTTTTTATGTAAGGGGATTATAATCCCTTCAGTCCATTGTTCGGGAAAATAACCCGAATTTAATATATTGTTAAACAAATCACATAGATGTGATGCTAAAATGTCTATAGTTTCAATAAAATATTCATTCAACATATTATCAGTACCATCTATGGCTTTACAACGTTTTAATGACTTAGTAGCATTTATTATTTCTTGTACAGATATTGCCTCATCAAGTTCTGGAAAACTATTATTTGGTGCATTAAAATCATAATTAAAATTAAAATCTTCTGCGTCATGATTAAAGCTGCCAAAGGCAGAGGTACTGAGATTTGCGAAATATTCTCGAAAATTATCGAGTGGAATTTTATTTGATTTGTTTGTAGTTTTAGACTTAAAATATTTCCAAAATTCTCTAGGCTTACTCTTTCTCAAATTTTCAATATCTCCCATTCTCTTTCTATAATCAATATTCTTTCTCTTACGAACTGTATTCTTGTACTGTTTTTTCGCATTACATAATAACAATTTATTTGCATCTGACCTATCAGTATTAAAAATTCTAAGAGCATCTAAATACAAATCACGTGCTACAGTACAATCATGATCGAACCAATTCTTATTGTTATGGGTATAATTCTCAAAATATACATGATCTGAATAAAAACGTTCTTTTGAAAACAATGGTTCAGCTACACTCTGAATAGTGTTTGTGAAGGAATGTAACATATTGTTAACTGCATCTCTGTTTGAGCAATCAACATTATGAAAAATATTATTGAAAACAGGTAAATTAGAAATAATCCTGGAGCGAAATTGCTCCCGAAAAGAGACATCCCATTTAAATTTAAGCTCTGAGTACTTTGTAGTATTAGGTTCAATAGTATTGCATAGCAATGAAATATGTAACGGAGCGTGGTCACTCCATTCATTGAAAGATTTAATAGTAAATTCTTTAATCTGTGAGAAATTACGCTCGCTTGACAATAAATAATCAATCATAGAACAACCGTTATGTGACAAAAAAGTATACTGATCAGTGTTACCAATACGACCATTAACAATACGAATACTTGACCCTTTACATATATCTAATAATGTTATCCCATGGCTATTACTTGATTTGTCGATAGAGGCCCTATCGGGGATACAGTCAAAGTCATAATCAGGGCTGTCAATATTACAATTATATTTATCATGTATTACATAGTCCTTTTTATTACTCGTTCTACTATTAAAATCACCACATACATATACACTACCAAGACTGTCATATAAAGACAAATCATGTTCTAAAATATCAAACAAATCAACATTAACAGTGTTATATATAGGTGAATCTTCGCCCCAAATATATGCACCACATAAATATATATCCTCAAATGTGTTAAAAAAATTGTGGTCAAACTTAAGCCATATAATTGTGTCAAAGTGGTTTCTAATAATTTCAATTCCCTCGATTAAACAATCTTTATAATACAAAACAATACCTCCACTATTTCTTTTAGCGTTCCTATGCTGAAATTTACGATAAAAATTATGCGATTTATACCCCTTTAATTCAATATTGCTAGAAGAATCACACCATGATTCATACAAAAAACAAATGTCATATTTATCTAAGATATTTACAAAGTCGCTACTCTCCTTCTTGTCCCTAGTGAGACCGTGGACGTTCCACGAGAGAACTGACAGTTCACCCCCGTCGTGTCCCTACGTCCGCACCGGCTTGCCGTCCACGTACAGGGTGTCAAAGATGATCCACGCACGCTTACCCTCCTTCCTGGCGTCCTTCATCTTGGGCACTAAACGTCGTCGTTTGTCCATCACTTCCGGCGGAAACTGTTCATACATTTGGCAACCGGAGCCAGCCAACTGCTTCCACTCGCGACGTACAAGTTCCCTGTCCTTAAAAAACGTGAATTTAGCAATGACGTTGCGAATTCGCCCTTGTACCGAATATACACTGCACCAAATATAACATCTTCATTAGATGTGTTAACGGATTTCGAAAGCTTAAACCATTGTATAAACTCACAAGCTGTAGGTATTATTGAGAAATGATTTGAAATATCTTTTTTAATAAAGGTAGCTATTCCAGATATGCTGATAAAATTATCTAGATGGAACTGGATTCTTCTTCTTCATGTCACTTTTAATTATGACGTTTAAGTATACTTTAAGTCGTGATGGCAGACAAGGGTGTCATGCCTTTATTAACATTAGAATAAAATTTCTGCAACATAAAACGGAGAGTCTAGTTGGGGTGTATAATTGATAACCGTTCAGGATCCATAATGGTTAATTAGGCGTGGTCATCAGCCGCCTCCAAGCCACCGTCCCTCCTCCGCTCTTTAACACACTGACACACATGTATATTTTTATATATATGCCCTCCCGGACTCAGGTTTACGAAATTAATTATGAATATATTAAAGATAATAATAGTTATAGTCGATAATATGGTCGATTACAGGTTAATAAATCAGTAAGAGCTAATATTGGACATGTACTTGCCGTTTTAAATTGAACGTTATAACCAATATCAAAGTCATTACATTAGGGTAGAGTTTTGATGGGAGGTCAATTGCCATGAACCCTGACCTTTGACACTACAACTCATAACATTGGGATGCAGAATGGCAGAAGTTCCTCAAGAAAACGTTTTGGACCCCTTGGCAACCAAGATGGGAGTCCCAACTGACATGGTATTAATGCATTATTATCTCTTATATATTTTCAATGCTCAGCACAAGTCAATTTAGCTTTGCATCCGCTCATCTGATGAAATTCATAAATATGATGCTTCTGTAGTTCTGATTGGATTTTAATTTGTTCTTGAATATCATTATCAATGACTTGAATCGGAGTTGCTTTCATAAGGTTGTTTTCATGTTTTTTTGCATGTAGTATATGTAAAGGGGCAGTTTAATCAGGTATTTAACTCAATTCATTGGTTTATAGACCAGTTTTAAAAGGGTTTTATTCGATTTTTGAATTTCTTGTTTTAAAAAAAATAATTGTATACATGTTATAAATTTTGTATTTTCAGAAATAATGGGCAGGTTTTTATCATGTGGTTCTTTTTTATCTCTTGCTAACTGACTTATCTTTCAGAAATTTATTGACAATTCAATGGACTTTGACCGAGCTGCAAGTGTTCTATTTTCATCTCAAAGCAGTGGTCTAAGTTAGCATAAGCCTGCAATTAATACTCCTTGCATTGTTATCGCAGTGGCAGATCTAGTGGGGGCACAAAGGCCTGTGACCACCCCAGTTGGTTGGCAAGTGAACCCTAAAACACATAATTTAAAACTAAAATTGACACTTTAACAATTAAAACACTGATAAATGTACAATGTATACATATGTATAAACTATGTATATAAACATAGTTGTTTTCTTAAAGGATGTACCCATTTTAACAAGTATTCTTGAATAAAGGGTTGGAATGCTTCAACAATATTAAATGTTGTTGTTTTTTAATTCCTCAGTGATATATAAGTTTGAGGGGGTTTGACTTTTGTGCCCCCCAGTTATGAATTCCTCGATCTGCCACTGTATCTTAGAATGCTATCTTTGCTTCAAGCTTGCTCAAATTCTGGTTGGTATATACATTGTAGCAGGCCGTGCTGATTATTTTAATGCTAAGCAAAAGTGCATTTGGGATATTTCATCTGAAATTCTAACTTCTATGACTGATTAAGCTTTAACTCATCATTATCTCACCTAGATACTACAACTTTTTGTCCATCATTTGTATGAGAGAGGGAAACAGGCTCTAGCCTTCTTTTCAAGGGAAAAGACATATTTGACCCTCAGTCTGGCCCCAATTTCTCGAAACTTCTTAAGTCCCTTATAACAGGATTAAGCTAATCTCACTATTTTTGTTGTTCTATTAAATGTGTTATATTTAATTCTTTAAGATTTCTTAGAAATTATGTAAGAATAATCTGTATGATTATCAGAATAAACCATTTTTCATTTATTAAAATCCATTTTCAGTACGTGTTTTGGCTAATTGAAATAAGCGACTTAAGCCTGTTAAGCTTAAGAAGTTTCGAGAAATTGGGACCAGGATCGTAAAGAAAAAAAACAACAATATTATGTGGTAGTGCTGTAAATGTATTTACAAGTTTGATTTGAAGTGGACTGATTTTATTAATATGATTAAGCTTTGTTAATTGCTTGATATAAATACATGAAGTTGTTCATTTTTGTTTTATTTAAAGGATGTATAGCTACTTACCAATACAAAAACATAGATGTTTTGCATATATCAATGTTTTGCATATCAATTCTGAAGGCAAAGTAAACAAACGTCAGCTTTAGATTAACCAAGAATGATCATTAACAGTTGCTAATGTGGATTGATTGGGCCGTCCATTAAAATATGCAGTGGCTTGACCAAGACACCAAACATATCCTAATTCAGATATACCTTTGCATTGATTTAAAACAAACCATTTTTTTGTTATAGTTATGCTGTTGTATTGTTTACTTTTTCTTAGATATCATATGGTTTAGCCAGGTTTTATAAAGGGCAGGGTACTGCAGAAAAGGGACAGGGTGCTGCAGAAAAGGGACAGGGTGCTCATAGAGGGTAGAAAAACCATATTGTATTGAGGCTGTGAAGAACTTTTACAATTTTCACAACAAATGTTAAAATGGTGTTTAATTGAAGTAGTTTTATTTTTTTATGCATTTGTGATCATATAATAAGCTTTAAAAACAAATTAAACAAAGGAAACATTTGATTTTTTAAAGCATTCAATTCAGGGTTCACATACTTTAATTCTCCATGAGGGAAGAGAGATGCTACCAAAAAAAGCAAGGTGCACCACCCTCCTACGACCTTAAATCTAAAACATTAGACCAATTTTCTTCAAAGGGGAGTTCTTGGAGGGGACACTGCAACCCAGTTAATGCTATCATGGCCATCATATCAACAAACGTAGTGTAAGATCTATTCAATTCTTTTATTCTTTGTTGTTACAATTTTGTAATACCTTTCAGAAAATAATTTGGTTTGAAATTATATGAACTAGGTTTTAATATAATTTAAATTTGTGAATTTTTCTTTTTTTGACACTCCAATACTATAATTAACAGCAATTCACTATCTAACGATTTTTATTGAATGTTAATGTGTGTAGGATGGCCCCCAGGATATAATAATAGCTAAATATTATATATCATAAATGATAAATCTACAATAGTCATTTACATAATACAGCCATGATTCTTCTCTGCTGATGTCACATGATAACAAGTATCCTTTGGGAATATTGAAAATGATGTCATAAAACAATAAAGTGCATCATTAAAATGCAGTTTATTAAATGATATAATGAGAGTAACTGATTTTGATCAGGAAGGCCAAAATCAACTTTCAAGTTGAATACAACTTCCCAGATTAAGACACATACATGTATGAGAAAAAGGGCGAATCTGACAAAGATCTCTTTGATGTAATAAAACAGTAAAGTCCCAGACGTTATCACCCTCAAGCATGTCCCCTGGTAGTTAAGGATGTGGTATGACAAACACTGTTCGTGTATTACCCTTTAAGGTGTTTTTTTACTGACATAGCAGTTTTTTAACGAAATTGAAAAGAAATTAACATTTTTCAGGCTGATTTTGCTATAACCATTTTCTGTTGCAACTGAAATATGTCTGGCAAAGTCAAAATCGGTCCAAACCGACAAATTGTCGGTTTTTAGAAGCCCTGTTAATTACTCGATTGTATGTTTTCCATCCAGGCCATAGTTGTTGTCTGGGAAATATATAATGCCTTATTTATCATCGCTAAAATCATTTTTGTTCACCAAATTTTATCTATTTATTTATTATCTTTTTTTCATTGTATGACTGTGAAGTAATAATTTTCTAGACTGTGCTTTAAATCTAATAAAAATACTTATTTATTCTTGATGACTGTAAAAATAACTGGGAGCTAATATGAACACTCTCTTGTTTGTTTCCTGAATAGAAAGGAGTACGGTACTTGAGGAAATAATTGTATGAGAAAAACACCCTTGTAAGCTGTCCCACAATCTCTTAGGTGAGAGGCGGAGACCTATAAATAATACAAAGTTTTCTACAGCTCTCATCCTTAATAAGAATACTAAAATAGTGCTTAGAAATATCCAGCTTACATGTAAACTGACTTCTACATTATAGTGTATGTTTAAAGAAGAAAGATATTGAATAATGCATTGGATTTTATTATTACTTAAATAGCCTGTATTTTATTAAATTTCATGAAAAACAGGTCATTTTTGATGAACTTTAACATTTAAATTTTAAAGGTCCTTAAAAGTTTAAAAAAAATTGAAAGTCATCTGTTTTATCCTTTAATAATTTAATGGCCGAGGATACACTGGTGGCCTGATTGCTTAACGATTTAACTGCAGTTGTCAAAATGTTGACGGATGAACTCGTCTAGCATACTGGTACAGTACTTGCAAGACCATACATTGTCAAAGTTATAAAATTTGATTTAACGAAAGTAGGGCATTAAATTTTCACACTGCAGTATTGAGTTTTGTATGACAAAATTATATAATGTATTATAATATCCTTTCAGTATGCAAAACTATCTTTACCAGATCAGTTTCTTTAATATTAATAATCAAAATGAAAATTGAATATTTAAATTCCATTAAAGCTTCAGTTTTGCCGAGTGGTTTGTTTATTTATTTGAAAAATATTGACAACTTTTGCTGTGGTGTTGAACAATTCCACCATTTTAATTAATAGAGTTTTTATGTGTAATAAAATCCTTGCATAGAATCTGTCTCCAATTAATTCAATCGGTATGGTTCCTGACTGCAGACCAAGACTTAACTCACAATCAGATCCTTCTGCCAGCATTATATTTTCTCATTTTCCTTGAACCATTATATTTATGAAATTATTTTATGTTCTAACTTATCACTCATTGATATGTTTTTCCAAATCTTCTATTTAAAATTAAAGAAAAACTGCAGCTAATGGACCTTAAATAAAATTGTACATCTTTTCAAGTTTTAATTACACAAAATAGGAATAGCATTTACTTTTTTATCAAATATCTTTTTGAAACTTTTTATACCTCCGTTTTAAAAATACAGGACATACTAAAGTTTAATGGCGGTTTCGTCCAAAATGTTGTGCACTCAATATCTTTAGAAGCCTCTGTCCAATCATCACCAAACTTGGTCAGAATGTGTATTATTTTGTTCATAATATCCTGGACAAGGTCGAAAACTAGCCATTTTGCTCTAGTCACTGGAGAGTAATTGCCCTTTTATGATAGAAATAACCTAAAATTTGTCTTATTTAATCAATTATTTTAGAAATCTTTTTACAATTATCACCAAATTTGGTCAGAAGTGTATGGTTTGAATATCTTGGTCAAGTTTGATAATCTGCCATGTCGCCTCCGGAGATATGACCCTTGTATAGGCAAAAACTGTGTCGGTTTTGTAAATTTGGCTCCACATGCAACCACTTGTCACCAAATTTGGTGTACTGCAAGGGCGGGCATATTTTATGACAGCTGGTGCTTTTGTTAATTTTGCATTTAGTATTCATCATGTTGCGTAGGGAAAAGTTTGGTGTTACACAGAGCACTTTGATGCCCAAGGTACACTTTATCTCTAATAAACAATTTGATAAAGATTTGTTTACTTTCACACTGTTACTATATATAATAGAGGGATCGAACGATTACAATTGATTACAATGCATTTACCTTTATTAAGATAACATTACCTAAGTTTATCAATTACCTGATTGATAAGTTTTGACAATTAAAAGTAAACACTTTCTGGTATAAGCATTAAATTCTTTCATCAGTTTGCTTTACCGTATTATTTGTTTCAATTAATATAATTTCAAACTCACAAGCATATTTTTTGAAAAGGTCCGATTTATATGCTTTTAGATTATAACCTGCAGTTCCGTCTAAAGAGAAAACTTTCATTATGTTTCCGTGCTTAATTGTTTAGAACCAGTTGGAGCCTGTGTTAGTCCCACCAAAATGGTCGTGGTATGGAGCTTGTGTCTTTCTTTCACCCCAAAGGCCATGGGTTGGAGCCCATTTCCTCCTCACACCCAAAAATCCTTGAGTTGAGGTTCGTGTCCTCATTTTACCTGAGGTTTGTTTCAGATGTCCAATCAAACATCCAGATTTCACCTCATTAATTACTTAATATAATTGTACAAGGTTTCAGCTTTCGATCTGCCCAGGTTATTCAAAACAGTTAAACATATATATGAATCACCTGAGTTACTGGGGGGGGGGGGGTCCTTATTTATTTCCCATAGAACCCTTATGAATGAGAAAGTGGGAGTGGTCAAGTGGTTACAATAAATGTCTGCCTCAGAACCGAAAAGTCCTTAGTTCAAGCTTTGCCCAGGTAAAGTGCTCTCTGATACCCTCTCAAAGAAAGGTCCTTGAGTATGGGCATTTTGTAACATTAACACAGGGAACTGACTCTGCAGTTATATTTAACTGTCTGGCTGTTTCCTAGCCCTGGGAGTGACAAATAATGCCCACAAATAGGTAGAACTAATGCTTATAAACTTTTGATTTTGGAATGGATATTATTTTTCAAAATTGGAACATCCATGCAAAATGCGTCATTGATATTAAATCATCATTCTCATCATAACTGATATCTTAGATGCCTAGAAAAGGCCTGGGTCTTCACGATGAAGCGAAAACTTTTGACTGAAAAGCTTCAATTACAATATGCTGACAATATTCAACAATCAATGATGAACAACTGATCATTGACTCATCGTTTCTTGCAGGATGTCATCAAGGGATGGGAGTGGCTGCATGGAAATAGTTGCATCCTCTCAACCTTTGAATTTTTTTCTTCTCATTTCTTACTTCTCAGTGGGGGAATGTTCTATTTGAACCTCTCAAAAAGTCCGTCAGCTCCGGTTTCATCCGAGACATAATAAACTCATATCTTAGATGTCTTCACATTCCCAAACAGAGATAAAATAATCATCCAACTGCTGTTGACTCATTGTTCCTATCAAGATGATGTCACCATCACACACTTGTTTGTTTGTTTTATAAACTTATAGATATGATTTCATGATTATAATCTTCATCATGTCATTTCAAGTAATCTTTTCATATCTAGATATATGTAATCATTGCAATGGAAGTGAATTGTTGACAGATTTAGTTTTATTTTAATTTTTGCATCTGGTTGGGATCAAACCCCTGATTCTTGCTCTGCAGACAGCGACTCTATTGCATGTCTTAAAAGCTAGCTCAATAGCAAGACAGTATATATATATTTAGCTATATATTCAATACCTGGTGACATAAAGTGCATGCTTTTTTTGAGGGCGTGAACTAGCAATTTGTTACATGAATTATATTAAAAGTTTGAGGTAACAAAGGAGCAAATCTTTGCTAACTGCTGTGGGTCTTTTCAACGGTTGATGTATTATTTTAGCTTGGCTCTGTAGCTTCATGAAACCTTCATCAATCATCGCTTATGGAGAAGTCTATATGTTTTGTAAGTAGGGGTATTCACCAACACATATTCATGAAGAAACATCCAAAAAGAAATATATTGAATGGCCGTCCATGAAATTTGTTTGTCTGCAATAGCTTGACCATTACTTATCTCAGTTTAAAAGGTTGCAAATAAATTTAAGATGAAATAATCACTATTAGCTGTGGTGGCTGACTCCTGCTAAGTGGTGTGACGTAAAAGTATTCTATAATTATTGATCATATTCGCCACACCCAGTGGCAGGTTATCACTGTTTTGCTCTTTCGTCAAAAAAATAGGAAATGGCAGTAAACAGTCACCATACTTTGTACTTGAAACATGAGATCAACTTTTTTATATTATGAAGAAATATTTTTGTCTTCTCAAAGGGTAATTTAAACAAATTTAATTGGAATTATACAGTGCTCCAGCAAGGCTACGTCAGAAAGAGCACTTTTAATGCGCATCGAATGAGCCTTTAAATGGGTCACTTAATTGCAAGGGCCAATGTTCAATTGTTATTGTATATGTGTTTTAACTACTTTCAAAACTAATAGTTTGTTGACGACACTTTAAATGTTATCTTTGGCTTAACTTCCTTAGTGTCAAAATTATGTATATTTATTGTTTTTATACTTTTTTCTGAAAGGTGACTTGACAATATGTCAAATATCAAATATAGTTCATATTCATGAACGAGGCGTGGTAAAAAGGCAGCAGGGTGCCAGAAAAGGGCAGCAGGGTACTCCCCCCTGTTATTTAGGCCTAGCCTGGAGCACTGGAGTATATTGAGGGATGGTGGTCAAGTTACAGCAACAAGCAATTTTTAGTATTGGCCTTATGGTGAAGGGTTTCACATGTACTCAAGATTGAAGAGTAGTCACTAATGTTTTTAACAAGAAATGTATATTTCATGTTTACCCTTAACCTGGTTGTTGGTGATTGGTTGCTTTATTGAATAACTATAAGGCCATGGTCAGAGAAAAAATATTTTTAAAATTTGCATCCCCAGCCATTCTCGTCAACAGCCTGATGCTTTTGTTGGACAAAATGTTCAGCTTTGGTCCAAAGGTAAAATAGATGAAATCTAAACATTTTAGACTCATGTTATTTTGGTTAAACAGAAAAAAGAAATCCATCATATTCTGGGAACGTCCATATGAGAACCTAAAGATATTTTTTCCCATGGCTTCGTTGAATAAAACTTACAAACTAATGTAACCAAAATGCTTCACAATTCTATATACTTACATTATATGTATGAATAAATAAATGTATATTAAGGTTTTCCACATTTATTGAACTGAAAATCCACTGGAATTATGTATATATAGATGAATATTCCATTTTAAGATTTCTTCTGATATGTTGTTATTTAGTGTACAAAAAAGTGTGAACAAAATCTTAAAATTGATGTTAATTGTAAAATATAAGACATTCAGATTATAATATTCATTAGAGTTATTCATAATTTATATCCAAACTGTTCTTCCAAGATTTCAACTTTTATGTTGGTTTATAAGTATTGATAATCTGCGTTCTTTGTTAAGAAATAACTATTTTGATAGCCATTTGAAATAAGTGTTGAAGAAGTGTTCCATTAGCATTGTGAAACAGATGAAAAATCAATAGACGTTCTTTGCAGTATCAAATTGGTTCAATATTTAATTGTATATTTTGTAGTATTCAGAAATCTTGGCAAAACAACACATCCTTTGGTCAAATGTTCAGAGCATTGTTGAAGGTTAAACAACATTGTCAGCATCATCGTTGTTAACTTGTTTTTGAAGTCTTTATGTTTGTGTTAGATTCATGGACATGGACATACTTGTGATCTGCAATACAGTCGAAATCCATTGGCTGGATAGCGCTAATGGCTCGATTTTCTCGTTGACTTAAACTTGATGTAAAGGACTGATCTTTTTACCCTTTGTTCGTTTTGCTCGATATTGGCAAGTCTCGAAGAGTTTTTTACCGATCCCTTGGATTTCAAGTCAACGGGTTTCGACTGTACATGTAATATGTCAATTGAGAAAACTTTTTTAGCTATGCATGTTTGATTAAAATACGAGATTAAAACAAAGTATTTTATCTTTAAAAGTTAACAATGATGCCATAAACAATGTTTTTAACTTCACCAAAGTTCTGAACAATCGTCCAATTGTCTGTTAAAATTTAAAATGACATAAAAAATTCTTACAACCTACAGCTGGTGTTTTTCCTGGGCGAAGGTCTGTGTTTGTTATGTGCTGGACTGTACTACATGTACCTACCAGTGGAGAGGGTCGGCACGCGGGTTCGACACATAGTGGCCCTTGTTATCGGTATTCTGATTGGGACGCTCAGTTTCGGATGGTAAGAATCAATGCTTTAGTTATAATACATGTAGAAAATCAATGGCTTGTTGCAACACTGAGTCAGACCTTACTCAATAGAATCAATAGAATGTGTTTCGTTTGTTTTGCGCTGAGATCTCAAACTATCCATGTTTTTTTGCATATTGTACATGTGGTTCTTGTCATGTGACCTGTGCTAAAAATGAAATTAAAGAAATACATAACTCTGAAAAAATGTGATGTTATTTGAAACTGTTAGATGTTATTTACTGCCATTGCATGTCATTATGTAAGTAAACAACACGCATTCCTTTTGTGTGAAATATGCAACAACTGTCTTTTTAATGTCAATTTAAAAAAAATGAAAGTTAAAGTCTGTAAAAAAAAACTTGGGCATGCTCGCTGCCTAGCTGGTATATTAGCAAACCTTGTTACAGTCTTTCGTTCGTATATGCCCTTGGGTCAGATTGTTACATCTGCATCAGAAACAGTCATGAAAGATACTAAATATTGTTAATATTGCAACCCCTTAGTTATAGGTGGTATCATAACAAGCTT
This sequence comes from Mya arenaria, assembly GCF_026914265.1. NCBI lineage: Eukaryota > Metazoa > Mollusca > Bivalvia > Myida > Myidae > Mya > Mya arenaria. The sequence goes on along the minus strand of NC_069131.1, from coordinate 68,272,015 downwards.
TATATTATTGTTTTAGATTTATAAGCAGTATTTACACAAAAAAATAGTAATTCAATGTGCAATACAAATTGGGATTCAATGATAGAATGATACACATCATGTATCCTGTAAATCACATGTACATCAATGAATCATCATTTTAGCCTCAAAACACTTGACATCCTTCAAGAACATCTAGAATCAAGCATAAGTACTCATGAAAACACTTTGTAACAAACAGCTGAGGCATTCTTAATACTAACATTGCTCTTAACCAGGCAGTTGATAAATATGTTTTCTTTTTATTTCAGGCAGTTTTCTTACAATTCATATATATATATATATATATATATATATATATATATATATATATATATATATATATATATATATATATATATATATATATATATATATATGAACACTATACATTTCAAGCAGTTCTTGTTGTATTACAGTTAGCTCTGTCACATTATCACTTTAAATTTAAAGCAATAATTGTTGCATGATCAATGTATATTTCAAGCATTTCTGGTGCATGATCGCTTTATATTTCAGGCAAGTCTGTCACATGATAAAAGTATATTTCAGGCAGTTCTGTCACACTATCACTGTATATTTCAGGCAGTTCTGTCACATGATCACTGAATACTTCAGGCATTGCTGTCACATGGTCACTGTATATTTCAGGCAGTTCTGTCACACGATCACTGTATACTTCAGGCAGCTCTATCACACTATCACTGTATATTTCAGGCAGTTCTGTCACATGATCACTGAATAATTCAGGCATTGCAGTCACATGATCACTGAATATTTCAGGCAGTTCTGTCAAATGATCACTGTATACTTCAGGCAGTTCTGTCACACTATCACTGTATATTTCAGGCAGTTCTGTCACATGATCACTGATTAATTCAGGCAGTTCTGTCACACGATCGCTATATATTTCAGGCAGTTCTGTCACACTATCACTGTATATTTCAGGCAGTTCTGTCACATGATCACTGAATAATTCAGGCAGTTCTGTCACAAGATAACTGTATACTTCAGGCAGCTCTGTCACACTATCACTGTATATTTCAGGCAGTTCTGTCACATGATCACTGAATAATTCAGGCAGTTTTGTCACATGGTCACTGTATATTTCAGGCAGTTCTGTCACATGTTCACTGTATATTTCAGGCAGTTCTGTCACACCATCACTGTATATTTCAGGCAGTTCTGTCACATGATCACTGTATATTTCAGGCAGTTCTGTCACATGTTCACTGTATATTTCAGGCAGTTTTGTCACATGTACGCCCAGACAACCCTTTGTTACATTGCTATGCTGATTCTACCAAGCTCCTGCATGCATATGTAAGTAATCCTGAAAGTAAACAAAAATGTAATTTGTCAACAATTTAAGACCATTGCATCTAACAATTGGTCAGGATTTTTGTCTTGATGTTTTTTTGGAAAAGTTGAATTGAGGGGGGGGTGGGGGGTTAATCTAGCTTACTACGAGATCTTAATCTCACATTTGCCAATAAGAGCCATAATAAATGTGTAAGCCTTAATTAACATAGGTGGCACTATCAATCAGGGATGGTGTTAATCATTGGGGGATACAACTACTACTACTAATTCTAATTAAAATGAAACACATTTTGCATTATCATTGTATGGTTTTAAGTATAACCATCGCCATTTTCACGAAAAAAATATTTTTCGTCACTGTCAACAAACATGGTGGCCGAAATTGACAGACGTTTTTGACGTATTTCCAAAAGCATAGATTAAAAGTTTTTTCTCCGACTTTTCACAGAATATTTTTCCTGCGTCTAATACCCCCTATCGTCTTATAACCAGTCATTTACGGTATATATATTAAAAGAAGGCCCCCAAGACAGTTACAAGACAGTTTTTGCCAAAAAATAATTGTGCTTGCAAAAATCTAAAGCAAATGGAAATAAGTACCCATTAGTTTTGTTTAATGACTTTTAAATTTCATGTTTATTGGGCAAGACATGAAAAAACTTTCTTGGAGATATTTTTAACATATAATGTAATTATTTATATATAAAAAATGCCATCTGTGACTCAATTCTGCCAGCCATGTGACTGATTTGAGCCATTATCAACTTGAAGACTGAGAATCTTAGACTTGCGAACCATCTGGGACAATTTCCTGTGTAACCGGATGACCATATCAATATTTCCCCATGTAGTAGACATACAGTAACAGTGTATTTGCATATTAGAAATCTCCATTTCACAGCAGCTTTGATATGATCTCAGCTTTAATCTTATTGGAAATCCATAGTTAGTGAGGATAAAACCTGTTTGGTGTAACTTTATACATGATAGGAGGCTACCAAGAATGTTTTACCCTTCCATAATACACAAACCTGCTCTTGACATGGACCAACAAACATCTTGTAGGAATGTGTTTATAAATTTCCTATTTTCTTTTTAAAATCCAATTAAAAGAAAATCAGCAACTCAGACTAAGTAACTGGCTCTTATAAATTGACATCTTTTTAGCACTAGATACATAAAAACATTGCATCGTGTTATAGAAGAGTTTGGGGCATTAAGAGCTTTTAAGGTCTTCCAATGCCTATTGGCTGTATTATGGCTTATAAACCCAGTATTGCATCCCCCATGTGGTTTAAAAAGGAATTATGAAGTCAAAGGGGAAATATATAACATTTATTCATGCTCACAGCTGCTAAGTAAGTACTAGTTGTTCAAGCAGTATCACTTTGTTTTATTAACCAGGTTTTCACATAGTGAAACCTGGTTATTAGAATGACGAACGTCGTTGTTCGGTCTATAGAAAGAGTTTATGGGTACCTTTCATGGGATTGTGTTTGGGGGCCCTAGGGTCAAGGTCACTGTTACTAAAAATAGAAAAATGGTTGAAACTGAATATCTTTTGTTAGGGTTGACATATCTTGACCAAACTTGGTCTATAGGAAAAGTTTATGGATATTTTCATGGGATTGTGTTTGGGGTCCCTAGGGTCAAGGTCAAGGTCACTGTTACTAAAAATAGAAAAATAGTTGAAACTGAATAACTTTAGTCAGGGTCCACATATCTCGACCAAACCAGGTATAAAGGAAGAGTTTATTGATACCTTTCATGGGATTGCGTTTGGGGTCCCTAGATTCAAGGACAAGGTCACTGTTACTAAAAATAGAAAAATGGTTGAAACTGAATAACATAAGTTAGGGTTGACATATCCTGACCCAACTTGGTATAAAGGAAAAGTTTATGGATACCTTTTAATGGATTGCATTTGGGGTCTCTAGGGTCAAGGTCACTGTTACTAAATATAGAAAAAACAGATACAGGCTGAAGTTCTTCTGTCAATCATTAAAAACCTGGTTTCGTCGCATTGCTTGTTTAATTATAAAATGACTAATTGCTTTTCATTTACAAATGAATATTGAAATATTGATGGTATGACAGGTCACAAGTTGAAAGTGGAATCCTCAGCATCCCTAACCAAACCCTTGATCAGCCCTTGTTCACCTAAATGGACATCATAGTATTTCTGTTCTTGGCAGACTTGAGACAGGGATGCATAACAAATGTCAAAATGATTAAAAAAATTATCCCTGAACCCTCACTATTGTTGCTAGGATATGCCCCTGCATTCTCTAATAATCTTTATTTCAGAGGGGTGTTTGTCCTAGCCATGGGTTACCTTGTGACGTTACATCTATATCGAGCGTACATGATACCTGAGGATGTCCTGTACAGTATTGATGTCTCTGGGTAAGATTACCGTATTTGTCCTAATGATCACCTAAGCCCATGTCATTTTTTCAAACCATTCGCACTAAAAAAAAAAAGTTGCTGTGTAACCTTTTTGTGGTACATTAGGGTACTTGTTTTAGTAATGGTGACAGCTGGTGCACTGTCAACCAAATGCTGGCCAATAAGTCATATAACAGTAAAATAGCATCATTGTTTTTATTGAATGTTTGAACTCAGTGTAAGCATTTTTTAGAGCCTTCACTCAGTTTAAATGCTAAGGAAAAGATTCACTTGGCTTAATGTTGTTTTTTTATATTCTTGATGTTTGTATGTTAGATATAATTATGTACTCTGGTAGTGTTTATTTCCACCAACAAAGCGAAGCCCCCTTTAAGCTCCTAGGTTTGTAGAACTTAAAGAGAATAAAGAGAGCATTTAAACATATCTGTTATAGTTGACTTGTTAAGAATTGGTGGGGTGTATATTGAGTTGGAAAGAACACTGTCCTGTATTTTTCAAAACTCCTTTTTAAACTAACACATTTTTATTTCAGCCCAGTTATGATTGTCACACAAAAGATAACCAGTCTAGCTTTTAGTGTACACGATGGTTGCTATGGAAACAAAGACATAATGTCAGATTTACGGAAACGATACATTGTCAGGTACATAGTAGAATTTAGCAAATACTTTGTTTCTTAAAGGGACCAGACACCAGATGGTCCAAAAACTAGCAAATACAGTATTTCCTCCAAACAAGCCTAGAATTGTCAATGGGAGCTAGTAGGAGGCGGATGAGACATTATTTTACATGATTCCAAAATAAACGCAACAATCATGTTGCTGTCTCATCTGTGTTTCCTCATTTACAAATAGTGCATGATGGTTTCATAGTTTAAATCATAACTGTTGATGAGTATAGATACTATACCGACCCAATTTTAAACATACTGGGATAAATGTGGTAGATAACCCCAGTAGATTCCAATTTTGGAAAAATGTGCAAAAACTACAAAAAGATATATGTGTCGGAAGTGATGTGATTCATCAGTAAGTAAGATTCATTGCGTTGTACACAGTTTAATGTAAGTTTTTGACAATTTACTTTTTTTCTTGCAATTGCATCATCTGATGTGTTAAGTCCCTTTAAGACCTTGACCTAAATATTATGACATACACCATTTTTTGACGATACTGATATTTATTTATATCGCAAATGTTATGGATGTAAAATTTATGCCCCTTGATGAAGTTTGAAATAGTATATTATAATAGCCATTCTACCTGCCAAGTGTTTTATTTTCATATTTTTTCAAGTGTATAAAAAGCATAATACAATTTTAAAATTTCAATATGTAATTTTAAGAAGGAGGGTCGGAAGGTTATTATGGTCATGACATTGAAGATGTGACAAGCAGTTTGATAAATTCCTAATTAATTACTCCGTTCAAGATATTCTATTTATTATAAAAACTAATTTGTTGGTTTTCAGCATAAAAACGTCACAATATAGAGGTCACATTTTCGATAATATTCATTGATTGTGTCATGTCAAGTTATAACACTAGTAGTATACATATATATATATATATGAAAGGTTTGTTATGAAGTTAATTCATGATCTCAATGTCATTTATGATTTAACTAAAGGTGGAAAGTCTTGAGGCCAATTTTATATAACTTTGATAAGTTGTCCACAGGGTATTTCTCGGCTAGTTGACTAATAAAGACAATTTAATTAATTGGTTAGTAGTTATTATTGGATAAATATTGACCAATCAATAATTGATTTGTATTAAAGCCTGAACAAAAAGCTTAACTGGTTAAATTCAATTGACAGCTGAACTTTTGGAAGTAATTGTCTATCAATTAAGCTCATTTAAAAAACAGTTCACATCGGCCTTTCAGAGTTAATAAGAGTTAAAAACAGATAAAAGCAGATAAGCTTCAATTTTCATATCAAATGTAAAAATATATTTGAAAAAAAACCCATAAAAAACATATCAGTGCTATAATATGTTGTTTAATGATATTAATTAAAAAAATAAAAATAAATTAAAACAAATATTGCGCCGGCAGCAGGGATCGAACCAAGGCCCTTATGCTCTACAGGCAAGAATTTAACCACAGACAGACACCAGGTCTAAAAAATACATATGGTTCGGGTTACCTGACCCTACCTACGTAATAGGCACTGACCTTTCTGTTTTTATAGTGAGTTGTTATATATATATATTTTTATTTTAAGTGTGTGTTTTAATATGTAGTTTAAATACATTTAAAGCTTTATACAGAAGCTTTCTTTAACACCATTTTCCAATGGTGACTATAACGTTTTACCAAAAAATTTAATAAAAAACCCCAAAACCCTACCTACCCTTCCTGTTTTTGAAAAGGATGTAACCCTAACCAATTTTTTTTTATTTCTTTGGCCCCACAGTGACAGATGACTGCAGAAGGGTTTATGGGGTTTATGAAACATATATATATATATATATATATACAATTTGTAATGTTTGGAACATTCGAGCAAGTTGATTTACATTCAAATATTTCTGTTTATTTGCTGTAAAGTATTTACATACTTCTAAACAAAGTTCACCTTTTTGTTGATTTGTTTATCAGAGAGTAATTAAGAAATCCGAAAATGCCAGATGCAACCAGTAATTCATTTCTTTATTTGTGAAATAACATTTAATGGTTATATGCATTGTGTTTTCAATAGTTGATGATCTATAATGGATGTATAATGCACCAATCAATTGTAACCACGGCCCCCTCAGGTCGGGAATAGCGGGGACTTTGACTCTCAGTCCAGCAAAGTCCGGCTAAAATCCCCACCCTGCGTGAGCGAATTGCCGCTAAAATCCCTGCTAAATGCCCCCACACCCCAGGGACCCTAGGTAAAGCCCATTCCCGGCTATTTTTGGCGTGAAGACAAAACCCTTTGGGTTTTGATATCATCAAGCAATGTATCATATGTAACACTTAAAATATTTTTTTATCCTTAAAAGAATGCCACATAGGTCATTATGTCTCCTCCATAAATAGGGTGGCATATTGTTTTATGCTCGAGTTGTCCGTCCAGCCATACGTCTGTCACAAATGGTGTCTGCTCCATATCTCTTTTGAGGGTTAAGGATTTTGAAATAACTTGGATAAAATGTTAACCACACTGTACAGAGGGCATGCTACCACCATCATCTTTCAAGGTTACACTTAGAGGGCAAATGTCATATGGCCTTATTTCGTGTCTGCTCCATATCTCTTGAAATGCTTGAAGGGTTTTGAAATAACTTGCCTAAAATGTTCACCATACTGTGCAGAGGGCATGAACTTACCTCCATTTTCTTTCAAGGTCACACTCATAGGTCAAAGGTCATATGACTTTATCTCATGTCTGCTCCATATCTCTTGAAATGCTTGAAGGGTTTTGAAATAATTTAACACAAATGTTCACCATATTAAAAATGTGCAGAGAGATTTTACAACCAGCTTGGATGAAGGTCATACTTAGAGGTCCAAGGTCATATGACTACTTTTCGTGTCGACTCCATATCTCTTGAACCCCTTAAAGGATTTTTAAATAACTCGCCACAAATGTTCATATAGAGGGACAATGTGAAGAGGGGTAGACATCTGGTTTTGACTACAAAAACAACCATCTTGTAAAGAACAAAATCACAAACAGCAATGACTTCATCTAAACTTTATATATATGGTAGTTTATATCAGCAAACAAAACCCTTTCAAATGATACCCTTACTGTATGGGGTCACAAGGCATCAACATTTAACATAATGGTTTTGTGAATTGAATGGGATCCTCGGGCAGACAATAGCTTATTTGTGGTTCAAATACCTAAAGTTATCTTTCTTGTTTCCAGTCGTCAGCCCAGCCTGCTGGAGTACTATAGTTACATGTTTTACTTCCAAGGCGTTGTGGTGGGACCGTTGTGTTTCTACAAGGACTATATCTCGTTTGTGGAGGGGGCAGATATCTCACCAAAGAAGGGGAAGAATGGATTGGTAGGACTTAGCTGCCATTTTTAGCTTGTCATGTTTTTTCACACACAAAAATTGGTGTACCGTAGTATAGTTAAAGACTTAGTTTCATCGTAGGCATTGTTGTTGTCATCATCATGCAAAAACTTATTGTTGTTCATAATTTATATTCCATTAAGGATATGAACATATTCACCATATATTTGCAGGAAAATAATAATGTGTACCAGTCCAACAGAAAACTGTCTCCGTTTGTAAGTAACCCTTTACACCATAACTCCCAATAGAACAATTCTACTAATAGCAATTTTATTTGTGTTTGTTATATATTATAGTCAATCTTTTCTCTCTGTTTTTCCACACAAGTCATTTGCACTTGAAAGCAATTTGAATGATAACCTTATAGGGTTTTAGCCACTGGCTTTAAAAAGGACAGTGTGCTGCAGAAGAGGTATAGGGTGCTGCAGAAGAGGGCTAGGGTGCTGCAGAAGAGGGCTAGGGTGCTGCAGAAGAGGGATAGGGTGCCAAGGGTGAAAGGGCTCATTGTATTGTGCTGAATAGCATTTAGAACATTATGAATTTTTTGCAGAAATATCAGGAATTGTGTTTAATTGGAGTTACTTTATTACTGGGTTTCCACAGCCAAATATGTAAATTGTGTATGTATTTTATTTTATAATCACATAAGTTTTAATCAAGTCAAAAGAAATATTTCAGTATCTTATGTAATCTAATATCTGAAGCAGAAGCATACACATTCTGTCCCCAGTTTCAACGATCTTAGACACTTATACGGCTCATTAGCCAAGCACACTATTTTCGCTTTGGGTATAATTTGTGTTATTTTCTTCTTTAAAGCGTTTTGAGAATATTAAAGTTATTTCTTAATAAAGTTATCATGATTATCTATTTTTTGTTTTGAAAAGTATAATTTAAGATTAGCTAAAGGAAATAAGATAAATAAGATTGTTATGATTAAGATTTTTGAGAGATTCAGCCCTTCAGTTTGACTCGGACTCAGAAACGTTTAACTTGGACTCAGAAACGTTTGACTCGGACTCAGAAATGTTTGACTCGGACTCAGAAACGTTTGACTCGGACTCAGAAACGTTTGACTCGGACTCAGAAACGTTTGACTCAGACTTAGAAACGTTAAAAAAAAGAATTGTTGTACAAATGCTATTATATAGACGCAAAGATGGTAACAAATGACAAATGTGTTACAAATAATCTGTTCTACAATCAGGCACATATCTTGAATCAAAATTAGTTATATTAAACATATTTTGAAACATTTAAGAGTTCAGTTTTCTGAGTCTGAAAATCAGACTCGAGGCATAAGTGAATATGGGTCTTCGTTAGGGCAGATGGGTGTTACAGTAGAAGACAGGGGGCAGCACCCTCCTATACAAGTCATTATATATTCAGAACTATTACTATTATTGCTCTAGATATGAACATGCAGTTAAATGTCACATTTGTATTGGTTTTTAAATAATCATGCTAGTTTATATATTTTTTGACTGCGCTTTTAAAACACCATACTAATTACATTTCATTATCAATTAAAATATTATTCTGATTTGACCTGAGAACACATTGATTTCCTTGCCTGGTAAAAATCACAGAATCACTTGATGTATATAGTGCATGAAATCTTCCTGATGTATAATTCTAACATAAATATCTTTCTGTGAATATTCTTCAGAATGTAGTTGTGTACAAGTTGTGTATCGCTCTGTTCTGGTTGGGGTTCCATTTCACCTTCAAACCTGTCTACCCTGAAATGCTTAATGCAGGTACATCATTTATATTTATGCAATCTAGAATTAAAGATAAATAATTATTTATGAAATTTAGAATTAAAGATATATTATTATTTATGAAATCTAGAATTAAAGATACATTATTATTTATGCAATCTAGAATTAAAGATACATTATTATTTATGAAATCTAGAATTAAAGATACATTATTATTTATGCAATCTAGAATTAAAGATATATTATTATTTATGAAATTTAGAATTAAAGATATATTATTATTTATGAAATCTAGAATTAAAGATATATTATTATTTATGAAATCTAGAATTAAAGATAAATAATTATTTATGAAATTTAGAATTAAAGATACAATCTAGAATTAAAAATACATATTATATATGCAATCTAGAATTAAAGATACATTATTATTTATGCAATCTAGAATTAAAGATACATATTATTTATGCAATCTAGAATTAAAGATACAATCTAGAATTAAAAATACATATTATTTATGCAATCTAGAATTAAAGATACATATTATTTATGCAATCTAGAATTAAAGATACAATCTAGAATTAAAAATACATATTATTTATGCAATCTAGAATTAAAGATACATTATTATTTATGAAATCTAAATTTAAAGATAAATTATTATTTATGAAATCTAAAAAAGATTTTTAGCCCATCTGATTCTTAAAGATCCTTGTCTTGTTGATGTTGTCGGCATCGGTGTACAAAACCTTTACTCTTGGCCATTACTCAAAAACTGTAAAAATCTTCGAATGAAACTTGGTACATATGTTGCTACTGACAATAAGCATATGTAAAGCAAGACCCATAACTCTGGCTATTTGTTGAGTTATGCCCATTCTGGAACTGAAAAAATATCACAACAGATGAGAATTGGCATTTGCTTATCAGTGCTCTTGTTGCCATCGTTCCTTTTTTCATTTTGTTGCATATTTATAAAAATAGAAAAAAAATCTGCATTATATATCGAAGAGATTTACATTGTCATGGCATTGCAGAACAGTCAACATTAATATTGCAAAAACAAAGCGTTGGACTGTGAATCGGACAACCCGGGTTCGATTCCCGGGCGGACCAGGTCACTTCTGTTGTGATTGGTTATGAAATCCTTTCTATGACCATTCACACTGTACCACTGCCCCTGGCATGTACAGAAGTTATCAGTTCCTTGCAGAGGTGAAGGCACCTAGTACTGGTAAACCACCAGATAGTCTGCCCAGGAAAGGTGTGCGGTGGTTGAACTGTCACTCTGGGACCCTTTAATGTGCTCACGCTGGGACCCGGAGTATAAACTACTAACACCACCACCAGTTTTGCTGCTGCAGAAGACTACTTTGACCCTCCAAATCCAACGCAAAAATGGTTCAGCCCGTCATCTTCCAGGTCAACCATGTCCCTGCAAACGAATCTATGATTGATATGTATCAGTATAGATATATTTGCCTTAGTCTTATGATGAACTTATTTATGTGTGTTTTCAGATTTAGAGTTTATCAGAAGTCATGTGTTTCTATACAGAGTGTGGTACATGTTGATCTCAATGCTGTGTTGTCGAGCCAAGTATTATGTGGCTTTTACACTAGGTAAGTTTTTCTTGGAACTTGGTGTTTACATCCTCGGCACCCCAGCGTATCAGGACTTATATGATACCTTGGGCAAGTCAGCTTCAAAAATCTCGTACTCATGAATAATTGATTAGGTGAAATCAAGCCGCTTGATTGGTCGCATGAGACACACCTCATGCGGAGCGGAAATGGCCGAAAAGTTACGGATGTAATCTCGGTTCGAATTAATCCAATGAGATCACAGCTTACAAATCGTTTTAGGCAGAATATTGTTAAATATGCCGATAGCTCTTTACAAAGGAGATTCTTTCCTTTTTGTTCTCGGCTATTTCATTGGTTGGAAAATCCTTAAGAATATTCAAGATTTACGAAATATCCCTAGCCGATTTGCCCAGGGTATCCTACGCTGAAATGCCGAGGATGGATGTTTAAGTCATATTGCCTTTAATAATGTTAATATTTAGAGCAAATTCATTGCCTTAACTCGATGGGATCACAGCTAAAAAAATTCCAAATGATAAAGCCTTTGCAAAACGATCATTGTATCTGTGAATGAGAAAAAGACTTGTGACTTATGAAATCAATTTTAAGATATCAGATTTTATTTCTACATAAAAATATGATATTTTTTATTCTTTTAGCAATTTCTTGGAAAACGTCTCTGTTTTAAAACATGTATATTGATGAGGATGACGGACGTAGACAGTGAGCACTTGAAATATTGGCTTAACATAAACACACAAATACTGACATTTTTCTAGATAAAAATAAAATGTTTTGGATATTTCTTGTAGGTGATGCCATATGCAATGCGAGTGGACTTGGATTCAATGGTTATGACAGCGAGGGGAATCCAAAGTGGGATCTCATCACAAATGTTAGCATAAGGGGCATCGAGGTATGAACTACATTGCTGGAACTCTTACAACGAAGGATTTAAGCTGTAAATTCAAAATGGGACATCTTCACAAATGTTATCAATAAGAATAACTGCTCCTTTTAATTAAGTTTCAACTTCAAAACAGACCTCGACACAAATGTTAGTGGTAAGAATAATGTGCGTTTGGGTATTGATAAGAATAACGTCCCTTTGAATCGAGATAAGAATAAGGTCCCTTTGAATTGAGATAAGAATAAGGTCCCTTTGAATTGAGATAAGAATACGGTCCCTTTAAATTGAGATAAGAATAACGTCCCTTTGAATTGAGATAAGAATAAGGTCCCTTTGTTTTGAGATAGGAATAAGGTCCCTTTGAATTGAGATAAGAATAAGGTCCCTTTGAATCGAGATAAGAATAAGGTCCCTTTGAATTGAGATAAGAATAAGGTCCCTTTGTTTTGAGATAAGAATAAGGTCCCTTTGAATCGAGATAAGAATAACGTCCCTTTGAATCGAGATAAGAATAACGTCCCTTTGAATTGAGATAAGAATAACGTCCCTTTGAATTGAGATAAGAATAAGGTACCTTTGAATCGAGATAAGAACAACGTCCCTTTGAATTGAGATAAGAATAACGTCCCTTTGAATCGAGATAAGAATAAGGTCCCTTTGAATCGAGATAAGAATAACGTCCCTTTGAATTGAGATAAGAATAAGGTCCCTTTGTATTGAGATAAGAATAAGGTCCCTTTGAATCGAGATAAGAATAAGGTCCCTTTGTTTTGAGATAAGAATAAGGTCCCTTTGAATTGAGATAAGAATAAGGTCCCTTTGAATCGAGATAAGAATAACGTCCCTTTGAATTGAGATAAGAATAAGGTCCCTTTGTATTGAGATAAGAATATGTCCCTTTGAATTGAGATAAGAATGAAGCTCTCCGTTTTACTACTCATATATGAGACTTCATCAAAAATGTTAGTATTAGGAATAATGGCCACTATTAAATGAAGGATTTTAGTTGCAACACCAAAATGGCACCTTGTCACATTTATTACCATGATGGGCTTTGAGGTAAGAGTTATGGTCCCTTTACATTGATGAATGCTTTTAATATTCTATTGGTAACTTAAACTTTGTTAACATCTACTGACCTCCAATAAATTAAAACCTGAATTGCAATGTTATTGTCATATTTATTATAGCAAAAGATCAAAACTGCTTCGATTTTAAAATACTACCGGTGAACAGTTAAACATCTTTGTATACTATTCTTGAACATAACACCAATTAGATTGTCTCGATATCTCAAAATCCATGAATGTTATAGTGAACATACAAGTTATGTATTTCCAATCCAGACCTATTTATTTGAAGTATAAAATGAAATGATGTTCATTTTATTGTATGTATTTTAAGTCAACATTTTTTTTCTAGGGAGCGACCAGTTTCAAAACGTATGTGGACAACTGGAACATTCAGACCGCCACATGGCTGAGGCATGTTTGTTATGATCGTATACCTGTACAGAAGCGTTTTTTCACCTTCTTTCTTAGTGCGCTGTGGCATGGCTGCTACGCGGGATATTACTTCACATTTGTATCTGCAGTGCCCTTATCTGAAGTGGCACGAAAGGTAAATAAATAACTGAATAAATGAATAAATAAATAAATAATAGATTAAATAAAATAATTAATTAATTGATAAATAAATAAATAAATAAATAAATAAATAAATAATTTATTTATTTATTTATTTATTTATTTATTTATTTATTTATTTATTTATTTATTTATTTATTTATTTATTTATTTATTTATTTATTTATTTATTTAAATAAATAAATAAAAACAAATGAATCGATAAAATAAAAATAAATAAATTGATGGCCTTACTTCAAATGCCAAAGATGCATTTTTTCTGTTTCTGAATTTTTGCATCACTAAAATCATAAAGACTTAAAAGGCAAGCCGCATCTAACTGCAAAATGCCCAGTAAATAATTAAGGATTGATTCTTATTTTTTGTGCGTTCATGCAGTATGAACGTTCGGCCGCGATTTTGCATATGCATAAACCGCGCTAGCTAATATTTAAGCTATACACCTACCTCCCTAATATCACGTGATAACACCGACTAGCTATTCACGCATAAGGAATGGATTCTACCTGGTAGACATACCCAGTAATCTTTTTTTAATGGAAAAATAAGAAATAACTGCTAAATTCAAATAAATTGTAAACTATGTGGTACTTTAGTTACTAAGTTTAAATGCATTGTACACAACGATGCCAAGTTTATGTCAGTTTTTGACAATTTTCTTTTTTTTCGCTATTTTATCATACGTAAGACAGCCCCTTTAAAATGCAGTTATCTATTCAAAATAAAATAAATTCCACATTGCAAACATTAATGCACATATTCATAAAATTGTTTTTCCAGGTGCGAAGAAAAATTCGTCCATATTTCCAAACAAGCGAGGGTCGTAAAATGGCGTACAACATATTGACATGGTTTTCCACTCACATTGTGATATCTTACATGGTCGTGCCCTTCACTATTCTCCACCTGGGCCCGACCTTTATTTTCTACAGTTTGTAAGTATCCTGGGGGATAGGAATGTGATATGCTGGAGGTCAGCTTATTCCAGTTTGGTTAGAATGTGACCCTGGGGGATAGGAAGGTGATATGCTAGAGGTCAGCTTATTCCTGTTTGGTTACAATGTGACCCGGGGGGATAGGAATGTGATATGCTGGAGGTCAGCTTATTCCAGTTTGGTTACAATGTGACCTTGGGGGATAGGAAGGTGATATGCTGGAGGTCAGCTTATTCCTGTATGGTTACAATGTGACCCTGGGGAATAGGAATGTGATATGCTGGAGGTCAGCTTATTCCAGTTTGGTTACAATGTGACCCTGGGGGATAGGAATGTGATATGCTGGAGGTCAGCTTATTCCAGTTTGGTTACAATGTGACCCTGGGGGATAGGAATGTGATATGCTGGAGGTCAGCTTATTCCAGTTTGGTTACAATGTGACCCTGGGGCTGGAGGTCAGCTTATTCCTGTTTGGTTACAATGTGACCCTGGGGGATAGGAATGTGATATGCTGGAGGTCAGCTTATTCCAGTTTGGTTACAATGTGACCCTGGGGGATAGGAATGTGATATGCTGGAGGTCAGCTTATTCCAGTTTGGTTACAATGTGACCCTGGGGCTGGAGGTCAGCTTATTCCTGTTTGGTTACAATGTGACCCTGGGGGATAGGAATGTGATATGCTGGAGGTCAGCTTATTCCAGTTTGGTTACAATGTGACCTTGGGGGATAGGAAGGTGATATGCTGGAGGTCAGCTTATTCCTGTATGGTTACAATGTGACCCTGGGGAATAGGAATGTGATATGCTGGAGGTCAGCTTATTCCAGTTTGGTTACAATGTGACCCTGGGGGATAGGAATGTGATATGCTGGAGGTCAGCTTATTCCAGTTTGGTTACAATGTGACCCTGGGGGATAGGAATGTGATATGCTGGAGGTCAGCTTATTCCAGTTTGGTTACAATGTGACCCTGGGGCTGGAGGTCAGCTTATTCCTGTTTGGTTACAATGTGACCCTGGGGGATAGGAATGTGATATGCTGGAGGTCAGCTTATTCCAGTTTGGTTACAATGTGACCCTGGGGGAATAGGAATGTGATATGCTGGAGGTCAGCTTATTCCTGTTTGGTTACAATGTGACCCTGGGGAATAGGAATGTGATATGCTGGAGGTCAGCTTATTCCTGTTTGGTTACAATGTGACCCTGGGGGATAGGAATGTGATATGCTGGAGGTCAGCTTATTCCAGTTTGGTTACAATGTGACCCTGGGAGATAGGAATGTGATATGCTGGAGGTCAGCTTATTCCTGTTTGGTTACAATGTGACCCTGGGGGATAGGAATGTGATATGCTGGAGGTCAGCTTATTCCAGTTTGGTTACAATGTGACCCTGGGGGATAGGAATGTGATATGCTGGAGGTCAGCTTATTCCTGTTTGGTTACAATGTGACCCTGGGGAATAGGAATGTGATATGCTGGAGGTCAGCTTATTCCAGTTTGGTTACAATGTGACCCTGGGGGATAGGAATGTGATATGCTGGAGGTCAGCTTATTCCTGTTTGGTTACAATGTGACCCTGGGGAATAGGAATGTGATATGCTGGAGGTCAGCTTATTCCAGTTTGGTTACAATGTGTCCCTGGGGGATAGGAATGTGATATGCTGGAGGTCAGCTTATTCCAGTTTGGTTACAATGTGACACTGGGGGATAGGAATGTGATATGCTGGAGGTCAGCTTATTCCTGTTTGGTTACAATGTGACCCTGGGGGATAGGAATGTGATATGCTGGAGGTCAGCTTATTCCAGTTTGGTTACAATGTGACCCTGGGGGATAGGAATGTGATATGCTGGAGGTCAGCTTATTCCTGTTTGGTTACAATGTGACCCTGGGGGATAGGAATGTGATATGCTGGAGGTCAGCTTATTCCAGTTTGGTTACAATGTGACCCTGGGGGAATAGGAATGTGATATGCTGGAGGTCAGCTTATTCCTGTTTGGTTACAATGTGACCCTGGGGAATAGGAATGTGATATGCTGGAGGTCAGCTTATTCCTGTTTGGTTACAATGTGACCCTGGGGAATAGGAATGTGATATGCTGGAGGTCAGCTTATTCCTGTTTGGTTACAATGTGACCCGGGGGTGGGGGGAATAAGAATGTGATATGCTGGAAGTCAGCTTATTCCTGTTTGGTTACAATGTGACCCGGGGGTGGGGGGAATAAGAATGTGATATGCTGGAAGTCAGCTTATTCCTGTATGGTTACAATGTGACCCGGGGGTGGGGGGAATAAGAATGTGATATGCTGGAAGTCAGCTTATTCCTGTTTGGTTACAATGTGACCCTGGGGGATAGGAATGTGATATGCTGGAGGTCAGCTTATTCCTGTTTGGTTACAATGTGACCCTGGGGGATAGGAATGTGATATGCTGGAGGTCAGCTTATTCCAGTTTGGTTACAATGTGACACTGGGGGATAGGAATGTGATATGCTGGAGGTCAGCTTATTCCTGTTTGGTTACAATGTGACCCTGGGGGATAGGAATGTGATATGCTGGAGGTCAGCTTATTCCAGTTTGGTTACAATGTGACCCTGGGGGATAGGAATGTGATATGCTGGAGGTCAGCTTATTCCTGTTTGGTTACAATGTGACCCTGGGGGATAGGAATGTGATATGCTGGAGGTCAGCTTATTCCAGTTTGGTTACAATGTGACCCTGGGGGAATAGGAATGTGATATGCTGGAAGTCAGCTTATTCCTGTTTGGTTACAATGTGACCCTGGGGAATAGGAATGTGATATGCTGGAGGTCAGCTTATTCCTGTTTGGTTACAATGTGACCCTGGGGAATAGAAATGTGATATGCTGGAGGTCAGCTTATTCCTGTTTGGTTACAATGTGACCCGGGGGTGGGGGGAATAAGAATGTGATATGCTGGAAGTCAGCTTATTCCTGTTTGGTTACAATGTGACCCGGGGGTGGGGGGAATAAGAATGTGATATGCTGGAAGTCAGCTTATTCCTGTATGGTTACAATGTGACCCGGGGGTGGGGGGAATAAGAATGTGATATGCTGGAAGTCAGCTTATTCCTGTTTGGTTACAATGTGACCCTGGGGGATAGGAATGTGATATGCTGGAGGTCAGCTTATTCCTGTTTGGTTACAATGTGACCCTGGGGGATAGGAATGTGATATGCTGGAGGTCAGCTTATTCCTGTTTGGTTACAATGTGACCCGGGGGTGGGGGGAATAAAAATGTGATATGCTGGAGGTAAGCTTATTCCTGTTTGGTTACAATGTGACCCGGGGGTGGGGGGAATAAAAATGTGATATGCTGGAAGTCAGCTTATTCCTGTTTGGTTACAATGTGACTCTGGGGGAGTAGGTACGTGATATGCTGGAGGTCAGCTTATTCCTGTTTGGTTACAATGTGACCCTGGGGGATAGGAAGGTAATATGCTGGAAGTCAGCTTATTCCTGTTTGGTTACAATGTGACCCGGGGGTGGGGGGAATAAGAATGTGATATGCTGGAGGTCAGCTTATTCCTGTTTGGTTACAATGTGACCCTGGGGGATAGGAATGTGATATGCTGGAGGTCAGCTTATTCCTGTTTGGTTACAATGTGACCTTGGGGGATAGGAAGGTGATATGCTGGAGGTCAGCTTATTCCTGTTTGGTTACAATGTGACCCTGGGGGGATAGGAATGTGATATGCTGGAGGTCAGCTTATTCCAGTTTGGTTACAATGTGACCCTGGGGGATAGGAATGTGATATGCTGGAGGTCAGCTTATTCCAGTTTGGTTACAATGTGACCCTGGGGGATAGGAATGTGATATGCTGGAGGTCAGCTTATTCCTGTTTGGTTACAATGTGACCCTGGGGGATAGGAATGTGATATGCTGGAAGTCAGCTTATTCCTGTTTGGTTACAATGTGACCCTGGGGGATAGGAAGGTGATATGCTGGAGGTCAGCTTATTCCTGTTTGGTTACAATGTGACCCTGGGGGATAGGAAGGTGATATGCTGGAAGTCAGCTTATTCCTGTTTGGTTACAATGTGACCCTGGGGGATAGGAAGGTAATATGCTGGAAGTCAGCTTATTCCTGTTTGGTTACAATGTGACCCTGATGGATAGGAAGGTGATATGCTGGAGGTCAGCTTATTCCTGTTTGGTTACAATGTGACCCGGGGGTGGGGGCAATAAGAATGTGATATGCTGGAAGTCAGCTTATTCCTGTTTGGTTACAATGTGACCCGGGGGTGGGGGGAATAAGAATGTGATATGCTGGAAGTCAGCTTATTCCTGTATAGTTACAATGTGACCCGGGGGTGGGGGGAATAAGAATGTGATATGCTGGAAGTCAGCTTATTCCTGTTTGGTTACAATGTGACCCTGGGGGATAGGAAGGTAATATGCTGGAGGTCAGCTTATTCCTGTATGGTTACAATGTGACCCGGGGGTGGGGGGGAATAAGAATGTGATATGCTGGAAGTCAGCTTATTCCTGTTTGGTTACAATGTGACCCTGGGGGATAGGAAGGTAATATGCTGGAAGTCAGCTTATTCCTGTTTGGTTACAATGTGACCCGGGGATGGGGGGAATAAGAATGTGATATGCTGGAAGTCAGCTTATTCCTGTTTGGTTACTATGTGACCCTGGGGGATAGGAAGGTGATATGCTGGAAGTCAGCTTATTCCTGTATGGTTACAATGTGACCCGGGGGTGGGGGGAATAAGAATGTGATATGCTGGAAGTCAGCTTATTCCTGTTTGGTTACAATGTGACCCGGGGGTGGGGGGAATAAGAATGTGATATGCTGGAAGTCAGCTTATTCCTGTATGGTTACAATGTGACCCGGGGGTGGGGGGAATAAGAATGTGATATGCTGGAAGTCAGCTTATTCCTGTTTGGTTACAATGTGACCCTGGGGGATAGGAATGTGATATGCTGGAGGTCAGCTTATTCCTGTTTGGTTACAATGTGACCCTGGGGGATAGGAATGTGATATGCTGGAGGTCAGCTTATTCCTGTTTGGTTACAATGTGACCCGGGGGTGGGGGGAATAAAAACGTGATATGCTGGAGGTAAGCTTATTCCTGTTTGGTTACAATGTGACCCGGGGGTGGGGGGAATAAAAATGTGATATGCTGGAAGTCAGCTTATTCCTGTTTGGTTACAATGTGACTCTGGGGGAGTAGGTACGTGATATGCTGGAGGTCAGCTTATTCCTGTTTGGTTACAATGTGACCCTGGGGGATAGGAAGGTAATATGCTGGAAGTCAGCTTATTCCTGTTTGGTTACAATGTGACCCGGGGGTGGGGGGAATAAGAATGTGATATGCTGGAGGTCAGCTTATTCCTGTTTGGTTACAATGTGACCCTGGGGGATAGGAATGTGATATGCTGGAGGTCAGCTTATTCCTGTTTGGTTACAATGTGACCTTGGGGGATAGGAAGGTGATATGCTGGAGGTCAGCTTATTCCTGTTTGGTTACAATGTGACCCTGGGGGGATAGGAATGTGATATGCTGGAGGTCAGCTTATTCCTGTTTGGTTACAATGTGACCTTGGGGGATAGGAATGTGATATGCTGGAGGTCAGCTTATTCCAGTTTGGTTACAATGTGACCTTGGGGGATAGGAAGGTGATATGCTGGAGGTCAGCTTATTCCTGTTTGGTTACAATGTGACCCTGGGGAATAGGAATGTGATATGCTGGAGGTCAGCTTATTCCAGTTTGGTTACAATGTGACCCTGGGGGATAGGAATGTGATATGCTGGAGGTCAGCTTATTCCAGTTTGGTTACAATGTGACCCTGGGGGATAGGAATGTGATATGCTGGAGGTCAGCTTATTCCTGTTTGGTTACAATGTGACCCTGGGGGATAGGAATGTGATATGCTGGAAGTCAGCTTATTCCTGTTTGGTTACAATGTGACCCTGGGGGATAGGAAGGTGATATGCTGGAGGTCAGCTTATTCCTGTTTGGTTACAATGTGACCCTGGGTGATAGGAAGGTGATATGCTGGAAGTCAGCTTATTCCTGTTTGGTTACAATGTGACCCTGGGGGATAGGAAGGTAATATGCTGGAAGTCAGCTTATTCCTGTTTGGTTACAATGTGACCCTGATGGATAGGAAGGTGATATGCTGGAGGTCAGCTTATTCCTGTTTGGTTACAATGTGACCCGGGGGTGGGGGCAATAAGAATGTGATATGCTGGAAGTCAGCTTATTCCTGTTTGGTTACAATGTGACCCGGGGGTGGGGGGAATAAGAATGTGATATGCTGGAAGTCAGCTTATTCCTGTATAGTTACAATGTGACCCGGGGGTGGGGGGAATAAGAATGTGATATGCTGGAAGTCAGCTTATTCCTGTTTGGTTACAATGTGACCCTGGGGGATAGGAAGGTAATATGCTGGAGGTCAGCTTATTCCTGTATGGTTACAATGTGACCCGGGGGTGGGGGGGAATAAGAATGTGATATGCTGGAAGTCAGCTTATTCCTGTTTGGTTACAATGTGACCCTGGGGGATAGGAAGGTAATATGCTGGAAGTCAGCTTATTCCTGTTTGGTTACAATGTGACCCGGGGGTGGGGGGAATAAGAATGTGATATGCTGGAAGTCAGCTTATTCCTGTTTGGTTACAATGTGACCCTGGGGGATAGGAATGTGATATGCTGGAAGTCAGCTTATTCCTGTATGGTTACAATGTGACCCGGGGGTGGGGGGAATAAGAATGTGATATGCTGGAAGTCAGCTTATTCCTGTTTGGTTACAATGTGACCCTGGGGGATAGGAAGGTAATATACTGGAGGTCAGCTTATTCCTGTTTGGTTACAATGTGACCCGGGGGTGGGGGGGAATAAAAATGTGATATGCTGGAAGTCAGCTTATTCCTGTTTGGTTACAATGTGACCCGGGGGTGGGGGGAATAAAAATGTGATATGCTGGAAGTCAGCTTATTCCTGTTTGGTTACAATGTGACCCGGGGGCTGGGGGAATAAAAATGTGATATGCTGGAAGTCAGCTTATTCCTGTTTGGTTACAATGTGACCCGGGGGTGGGGGGAATAAGAATGTGATATGCTGGAAGTCAGCTTATTCCTGTTTGGTTACAATGTGACCCTGGGGGATAGGAATGTGATAAGCTGGAGGTCAGCTTATTCCTGTATGGTTACAATGTGACCCGGGGGTGGGGGGAATAAGAATGTGATATGCTGGAAGTCAGCTTATTCCTGTTTGGTTACAATGTGACCCTGGGGGATAGGAATATGATATGCTGGAGGTCAGCTTATTCCTGTATGGTTACAATGTGACCTTGGGGGAATAGGAATGTGATATGCTGGAGGTCAGCTTATTCCTTTATGGTTACAATGTGACCTTGGGGGAATAGGAATGTGATATGCTGGAAGTCAGCTTATTCCTGTTTGGTTATAATGTGACCCTGGGGGATAGGAATGTGATATGCTGGAAGTCAGCTTATTCCTGTTTGGTTACAATGTGACCCGGGGGTGGGGGGAATAAGAATGTGATATGCTGGAAGTCAGCTTATTCCTGTATAGTTACAATGTGACCCGGGGGTGGGGGGAATAAGAATGTGATATGCTGGAAGTCAGCTTATTCCTGTTTGGTTACAATGTGACCCTGGGGGATAGGAAGGTAATATGCTGGAGGTCAGCTTATTCCTGTATGGTTACAATGTGACCCGGGGGTGGGGGGGGAATAAGAATGTGATATGCTGGAAGTCAGCTTATTCCTGTTTGGTTACAATGTGACCCTGGGGGATAGGAAGGTAATATGCTGGAAGTCAGCTTATTCCTGTTTGGTTACAATGTGACCCGGGGGTGGGGGGAATAAGAATGTGATATGCTGGAAGTCAGCTTATTCCTGTTTGGTTACTATGTGACCCTGGGGGATAGGAAGGTGATATGCTGGAAGTCAGCTTATTCCTGTATGGTTACAATGTGACCCGGGGGTGGGGGGAATAAGAATGTGATATGCTGGAAGTCAGCTTATTCCTGTTTGGTTACAATGTGACCCTGGGGGATAGGAAGGTAATATACTGGAGGTCAGCTTATTCCTGTTTGGTTACAATGTGACCCGGGGGTGGGGGGAATAAAAATGTGATATGCTGGAAGTCAGCTTATTCCTGTTTGGTTACAATGTGACCCGGGGGTGGGGGGAATAAAAATGTGATATGCTGGAAGTCAGCTTATTCCTGTTTGGTTACAATGTGACCCGGGGGCTGGGGGAATAAAAATGTGATATGCTGGAAGTCAGCTTATTCCTGTTTGGTTACAATGTGACCCGGGGGTGGGGGGAATAAGAATGTGATATGCTGGAAGTCAGCTTATTCCTGTTTGGTTACAATGTGACCCTGGGGGATAGGAATGTGATAAGCTGGAGGTCAGCTTATTCCTGTATGGTTACAATGTGACCCTGGGGGATAGGAATGTGATATGCTGGAGGTCAGCTTATTCCTGTTTGGTTACAATGTGACCCTGGGGGATAGGAATGTGATATGCTGGAAGTCAGCTTATTCCTGTTTGGTTACAATGTGACCCTGGGGGATAGGAAGGTGATATGCTGGAGGTCAGCTTATTCCTGTTTGGTTACAATGTGACCCTGGGGGATAGGAAGGTGATATGCTGGAAGTCAGCTTATTCCTGTTTGGTTACAATGTGACCCTGGGGGATAGGAAGGTAATATGCTGGAAGTCAGCTTATTCCTGTTTGGTTACAATGTGACCCTGATGGATAGGAAGGTGATATGCTGGAGGTCAGCTTATTCCTGTTTGGTTACAATGTGACCCGGGGGTGGGGGCAATAAGAATGTGATATGCTGGAAGTCAGCTTATTCCTGTTTGGTTACAATGTGACCCGGGGGTGGGGGGAATAAGAATGTGATATGCTGGAAGTCAGCTTATTCCTGTATAGTTACAATGTGACCCGGGGGTGGGGGGAATAAGAATGTGATATGCTGGAAGTCAGCTTATTCCTGTTTGGTTACAATGTGACCCTGGGGGATAGGAAGGTAATATGCTGGAGGTCAGCTTATTCCTGTATGGTTACAATGTGACCCGGGGGTGGGGGGAATAAGAATGTGATATGCTGGAAGTCAGCTTATTCCTGTTTGGTTACAATGTGACCCTGGGGGATAGGAAGGTAATATGCTGGAAGTCAGCTTATTCCTGTTTGGTTACAATGTGACCCGGGGATGGGGGGAATAAGAATGTGATATGCTGGAAGTCAGCTTATTCCTGTTTGGTTACTATGTGACCCTGGGGGATAGGAAGGTGATATGCTGGAAGTCAGCTTATTCCTGTATGGTTACAATGTGACCCGGGGGTGGGGGGAATAAGAATGTGATATGCTGGAAGTCAGCTTATTCATGTTTGGTTACAATGTGACCCGGGGGTGGGGGGAATAAGAATGTGATATGCTGGAAGTCAGCTTATTCCTGTATGGTTACAATGTGACCCGGGGGTGGGGGGAATAAGAATGTGATATGCTGGAAGTCAGCTTATTCCTGTTTGGTTACAATGTGACCCTGGGGGATAGGAATGTGATATGCTGGAGGTCAGCTTATTCCTGTTTGGTTACAATGTGACCCTGGGGGATAGGAATGTGATATGCTGGAGGTCAGCTTATTCCTGTTTGGTTACAATGTGACCCGGGGGTGGGGGGAATAAAAACGTGATATGCTGGAGGTAAGCTTATTCCTGTTTGGTTACAATGTGACCCGGGGGTGGGGGGAATAAAAATGTGATATGCTGGAAGTCAGCTTATTCCTGTTTGGTTACAATGTGACTCTGGGGGAGTAGGTACGTGATATGCTGGAGGTCAGCTTATTCCTGTTTGGTTACAATGTGACCCTGGGGGATAGGAAGGTAATATGCTGGAAGTCAGCTTATTCCTGTTTGGTTACAATGTGACCCGGGGGTGGGGGGAATAAGAATGTGATATGCTGGAGGTCAGCTTATTCCTGTTTGGTTACAATGTGACCCTGGGGGATAGGAATGTGATATGCTGGAGGTCAGCTTATTCCTGTTTGGTTACAATGTGACCTTGGGGGATAGGAAGGTGATATGCTGGAGGTCAGCTTATTCCTGTTTGGTTACAATGTGACCCTGGGGGGATAGGAATGTGATATGCTGGAGGTCAGCTTATTCCTGTTTGGTTACAATGTGACCTTGGGGGATAGGAATGTGATATGCTGGAGGTCAGCTTATTCCAGTTTGGTTACAATGTGACCTTGGGGGATAGGAAGGTGATATGCTGGAGGTCAGCTTATTCCTGTTTGGTTACAATGTGACCCTGGGGAATAGGAATGTGATATGCTGGAGGTCAGCTTATTCCAGTTTGGTTACAATGTGACCCTGGGGGATAGGAATGTGATATGCTGGAGGTCAGCTTATTCCAGTTTGGTTACAATGTGACCCTGGGGGATAGGAATGTGATATGCTGGAGGTCAGCTTATTCCTGTTTGGTTACAATGTGACCCTGGGGGATAGGAATGTGATATGCTGGAAGTCAGCTTATTCCTGTTTGGTTACAATGTGACCCTGGGGGATAGGAAGGTGATATGCTGGAGGTCAGCTTATTCCTGTTTGGTTACAATGTGACCCTGGGTGATAGGAAGGTGATATGCTGGAAGTCAGCTTATTCCTGTTTGGTTACAATGTGACCCTGGGGGATAGGAAGGTAATATGCTGGAAGTCAGCTTATTCCTGTTTGGTTACAATGTGACCCTGATGGATAGGAAGGTGATATGCTGGAGGTCAGCTTATTCCTGTTTGGTTACAATGTGACCCGGGGGTGGGGGCAATAAGAATGTGATATGCTGGAAGTCAGCTTATTCCTGTTTGGTTACAATGTGACCCGGGGGTGGGGGGAATAAGAATGTGATATGCTGGAAGTCAGCTTATTCCTGTATAGTTACAATGTGACCCGGGGGTGGGGGGAATAAGAATGTGATATGCTGGAAGTCAGCTTATTCCTGTTTGGTTACAATGTGACCCTGGGGGATAGGAAGGTAATATGCTGGAGGTCAGCTTATTCCTGTATGGTTACAATGTGACCCGGGGGTGGGGGGGAATAAGAATGTGATATGCTGGAAGTCAGCTTATTCCTGTTTGGTTACAATGTGACCCTGGGGGATAGGAAGGTAATATGCTGGAAGTCAGCTTATTCCTGTTTGGTTACAATGTGACCCGGGGGTGGGGGGAATAAGAATGTGATATGCTGGAAGTCAGCTTATTCCTGTTTGGTTACTATGTGACCCTGGGGGATAGGAAGGTGATATGCTGGAAGTCAGCTTATTCCTGTATGGTTACAATGTGACCCGGGGGTGGGGGGAATAAGAATGTGATATGCTGGAAGTCAGCTTATTCCTGTTTGGTTACAATGTGACCCTGGGGGATAGGAAGGTAATATACTGGAGGTCAGCTTATTCCTGTTTGGTTACAATGTGACCCGGGGGTGGGGGGAATAAAAATGTGATATGCTGGAAGTCAGCTTATTCCTGTTTGGTTACAATGTGACCCGGGGGTGGGGGGAATAAAAATGTGATATGCTGGAAGTCAGCTTATTCCTGTTTGGTTACAATGTGACCCGGGGGCTGGGGGAATAAAAATGTGATATGCTGGAAGTCAGCTTATTCCTGTTTGGTTACAATGTGACCCGGGGGTGGGGGGAATAAGAATGTGATATGCTGGAAGTCAGCTTATTCCTGTTTGGTTACAATGTGACCCTGGGGGATAGGAATGTGATAAGCTGGAGGTCAGCTTATTCCTGTATGGTTACAATGTGACCCGGGGGTGGGGGGAATAAGAATGTGATATGCTGGAAGTCAGCTTATTCCTGTTTGGTTACAATGTGACCCTGGGGGATAGGAATATGATATGCTGGAGGTCAGCTTATTCCTGTATGGTTACAATGTGACCTTGGGGGAATAGGAATGTGATATGCTGGAGGTCAGCTTATTCCTTTATGGTTACAATGTGACCTTGGGGGAATAGGAATGTGATATGCTGGAAGTCAGCTTATTCCTGTTTGGTTATAATGTGACCCTGGGGGATAGGAATGTGATATGCTTTAAGTCAGCTTATTCCTGTTTGGTTACAATGTGACCCGGGGGTGGGGGGAATAAGAATGTGATATGCTGGAAGTCAGCTTATTCCTGTATAGTTACAATGTGACCCGGGGGTGGGGGGAATAAGAATGTGATATGCTGGAAGTCAGCTTATTCCTGTTTGGTTACAATGTGACCCTGGGGGATAGGAAGGTAATATGCTGGAGGTCAGCTTATTCCTGTATGGTTACAATGTGACCCGGGGGTGGGGGGGAATAAGAATGTGATATGCTGGAAGTCAGCTTATTCCTGTTTGGTTACAATGTGACCCGGGGGTGGGGGGAATAAGAATGTGATATGCTGGAAGTCAGCTTATTCCTGTTTGGTTACTATGTGACCCTGGGGGATAGGAAGGTGATATGCTGGAAGTCAGCTTATTCCTGTATGGTTACAATATGACCCGGGGGTGGGGGGAATAAGAATGTGATATGCTGGAAGTCAGCTTATTCCTGTTTGGTTACAATGTGACCCTGGGGGATAGGAAGGTAATATACTGGAGGTCAGCTTATTCCTGTTTGGTTACAATGTGACCCGGGGGTGGGGGGAATAAAAATGTGATATGCTGGAAGTCAGCTTATTCCTGTTTGGTTACAATGTGACCCGGGGGTGGGGGGAATAAAAATGTGATATGCTGGAAGTCAGCTTATTCCTGTTTGGTTACAATGTGACCCGGGGGCTGGGGGAATAAAAATGTGATATGCTGGAAGTCAGCTTATTCCTGTTTGGTTACAATGTGACCCGGGGGTGGGGGGAATAAGAATGTGATATGCTGGAAGTCAGCTTATTCCTGTTTGGTTACAATGTGACCCTGGGGGATAGGAATGTGATAAGCTGGAGGTCAGCTTATTCCTGTATGGTTACAATGTGACCCGGGGGTGGGGGGAATAAGAATGTGATATGCTGGAAGTCAGCTTATTCCTGTTTGGTTACAATGTGACCCTGGGGGATAGGAATATGATATGCTGGAGGTCAGCTTATTCCTGTATGGTTACAATGTGACCTTGGGGGAATAGGAATGTGATATGCTGGAGGTCAGCTTATTCCTTTATGGTTACAATGTGACCTTGGGGGCATAGGAATGTGATATGCTGGAAGTCAGCTTATTCCTGTTTGGTTATAATGTGACCCTGGGGGATAGGAATGTGATATGCTGGAGGTCAGCTTATTCCTGTATGGTTACAATGTGACCCTGGGGGATAGGAAGGTGATATGCTGGAGGTCAGCTTATTCCTGTATGGTTACAATGTGACCCGGGGGTGGGGGGAATAAGAATGTGATATGCTGGAAGTCAGCAGTCCTGTGTGGTTACAATATGATGTCAATTATAACACGATGTTGTTATTCTGGACCCTGATTTCTTAAAAGAAAAAAAAAGGTAAAAATGCCCCAAATTTGAATGCTTCCTCAATTTGTCATGTGCTATACCGCTTAGTAAACCACTAAAGCATAGCTACCGAAATTAACTGCGGCACAGCCTGGTGATGTATTGGCACAACAAAACCAAACAATTGCTACTTAAAGGCCTAGTTTTCAAAGCCTTCTATAAGTGACCCCCCCCCCATCTGTGTATAGTACACATCTTCTGTGTATCAGATGTCTGATCTGAGTGTCCAGCTGTGCAGTTTTAGAGGTTTTATGATAGAAATGGACAATACATTTTGTCTTTTAGTTGTTGTTGTTGTTTGCAGATTTCATGATAATAAAATTATTATAACAATGCCTTTGCATAAGGGCTATTCCATTTAAACATAAAACCCCCGGGGGAAAGGGACTTTTTAATTATGCCACCCCCCTACAGAAGCAAATTAACCCTTGTTGGGTCCAAATTAGAGAAAAAAGACACCCACCCATGTACTAATTAAATAATTGCCTACCCCCCATGGGTTTTATGTTTTACTGGAATAGCCCTAAGAATAAGAGTTATGTTTTGTGTAATTGCCCATTAATATGATTTAAAAAAAAAATAACCTGTAAAAAAAAAATGAAGAAATTTATATGAAACACAGATACAATTTGTTTATATTCTGAAATAATCAATCCATTGATTGAACATATTCTAATTTCAGTAACTTGTACTGGAATGTTCATATCCTGGCTGTGGCAATCTTCGTGATCTTGCGTTATATACCCACATATAAAAATTCAGCAGAGGAGAACATTACTCAGAAGGAACTAGTCTCCACAACTCAAAATAACCTACACTCCTCATTTAAACAACAGCCAAATGCCTCATCAGTTAAACAGCCTGATGTTGACATTTTGAAAAATGAATAGATATACAAAATTATTGTATAGCTGAAGCATAGGAATACATGTTTAAGAAGTTATATGTGTGGATATATTTATGTATCCTGGTATAAGCATTAGTTACTTATATTTTAAACTATATATGTATCATAGTCTCAATTCTTATATCTCTTTTTTTGTTTTTGGTGTTCTTTTTAAGTAAATGAACTTTTAATTGACAAGATATTGTCCTTGTTTGATTTTAAGTTTTGCTTTTTACATTATTATCAGTATAAATTGTGCTACTGTTCTTGTTGGGTATTCAAGTAAATTGATTTGGAAGTTCACTTTTATAGTATTTCAATTATAAATTGTGCTATTGTCTTAATTACTAGTCAAATAAATTTGATTTCTGAAGTTTACTTTTAAAGTATTTCAATTATAAATTGTGCTATTGTCTTAATTAATAGTCAAGTATATTTGATTTCTGAAGTTCACTTTAATATTAGTTTGATTATAAATGGTGCTTTCGTCTTATTAATATTCTAGTAAATATGTTTCCTGAAGTTTGCTTTTAATTTATTTTCATTACAATTTTTGCTGTAATGTCTTATTTACTAGCCAAGAAAATTTAGTTTCTGAAATAAAAAAAATTCTTACCTGTATAGATAAATTCAAGAATGTGTCATAAAACAGAATTTTTAAAAACCACCGTATTTTTAGACATAAATATTTACTGATACATTTATTGAAATAACCTTTACCAGTTCTTAATCCAAGGGCCACAGTCATATGTATACATGAATGTGATCGCATTTCTTGAATATCCAAATTTATTCTATACCTAATTTATATGTCCAATTGTAGACTCTTTATTTTCAACACATGACCATACAATATACTTCAGTAATGGGCTGGATCCGCTTAAAAATACATAGTATTTTTTCTGTATTGTAAAATTCACAGGTGTCATGTTAAACCTATGAAACCGAGACAAGGTAAAGGTTCTGAATGAAAATCAGAATCGACAGATGCTCAAGTTACTGACAAAAATCCTCTTTAATAACCATGACCAATTCTAGTTTGTTTACAAACAAAACATCAAACTATTGTTTTAATCTAATATCAGTGCCTTTATGATTAATATAATTGGAATAATGAGGGTATAGAATAAATACGTTATTTGACATTGTTCTGCACAAACGGGATACATTTGGACTACGTATATGCATGTAGCTAAGAAAACCATATTGGACTTGCCATAACAGCTCATACGATATGATTTTCACAGCTGTGTACTCGTCCAAATATATCTCTGTATTATACAGAACAATGTTAAAACAAACTATAAATGGTATCAGTGGTTACTATAGTTACTAATAGGAAGCTACTAGCGAATGTTAGTTCCATAACATTGAATGCATCACTGTATATAATTGTGTGAATTATTAGTTTTTTGTATAGAGAAAACTTAAGATATATTTGTATGAACTGAAACTTGTTATTATTTGGTCCTTGTATATATCTATTATCAGTACTGCATTCTGATTGGATGAACTAGATATCAGTTGACCAATGGTATACAAGGTTTGAATTATTGGCTAAAAATACTCATTTTGCAGAATATGTTACTCATGTTTAATCATGATAAATAATTGTTGAAAATGTAAAAGATAAAGATTGATCAAATGTTTGTGTGTTTATGCTGTGTGTATCCATTTTAAATGTCATGTTGTTAGAAGCTTTTTTAAAGAGTGGCAAAGAATTTTTTTAATCATATCAGTAGAAGCATTATATAGTTTTATGAAAGTCATTCCATTTTAATTTATGTTATTAGTAGATTTTTATCAAGTGTTGAGTGAAAGGGAACTATGTGAATGTCTGTCCAATACATTATAGCCAAGCGAAATATATAAATTGTGCATGCACAAATATTCCAGTTTTGAAAAAGCCCCGAGTTAGCAGGTTCTGAAGATGGCTTAATTCTGGAAATTATAACAAGCTTTGAGGGAGTGCCTCTCTGTATCACAGTTACATTTATGTTTTCGTAAATTTCATGTTAGCCTTTCAATAAGTATTTAAACTGTATGTTGGTTAAACTTTAAGAGGGTTTTTCAAGACTTAAATTATGTTTGGAAAAATAGTTTTTCAATAAAAATCTAATTGTCAAAAAATTATCCCATTGTTCAAGTGAGTGTCACGGGAATATTTATGACGATGATTTTAATTTTTAAATATTGAATGTTATGTTGTTGCTTTTAGGACCAATGTGTAGGTCACAAAGTTGTTGAATTAAATGTTTAAGGTTGGCTTGATGTGTGAAATTAATGTTTTAAGGTTGGCTTGATGTGTGAAATTAATGTTTTAAGGTTGGCTTGATGTGTGAAATTAATGTTTTAAGGTTGGCTTGATGTGGTAAATTTAATGTTTTAAGGTTGATGTGTTTTGTTTATCAGTTTTTGTGCAATAAAGATTACGTAGACTTGCCATGTATATATTTAGTTGGAGTTTAAAACAAATGCTCTGTTGTGTAGGATTTTTTGAAAGTTTGTTTAAGTTATTAAGACATGATGCATGCAAGCAAATAATAAAATTTTGATTGTATGGTTCTTATTGCCAAACAGTTTTCCAATAAAAATTAATAGAGTTTAATTTAAATGATTTGCTATCGAATTATTGACAGAGTTAATGTTAAAAAAATTGTATTTATAGAGTGTGAGATTAGACAGGCTTAACTTTTCATGTTAAACGTGAGATTGCCCCGGTGTTTTCAGAATGTAACCTTTCATCACCATTACAAGTATTACAACGCATGTGTGGGATTGAGTTTGATTTAGCATTAAATTATCTAGTCTAATTTTCGCAGAAAAAGATAACAAGGTTTTGTAATTGCCTTGGTGTTGTTGTTGACGTCTATATCGATATTTTCAGATGTTTCTGCAATGGATCATGTTAAAAATTACCTAATGTTTGAATTAATTTTTTTTTATTCTGTTTTTAAAAAATATACACTATTTCGAGACGACCCTCATACATAAGTAATATGTCTGTAATCTGTACATCTTAAGCTTATATAAGGCTGAACTGCACAAATGTATTTATTTCCATGAATGCTAAATAATCGCGTAACTAATGGTAAGATACTAATTAGTCAGAAAACATTTTAATCTCAACACATATCTTCACAAATGTCTCAGAAAAAATTTAAGCATGTAATAAAATGAGTTTTTTTTTATATTTTAAGATCCTTCTCTTTCAAATGTCTACTTGTTCATTTTTACTGTTAAAATTCTTATCAAAATAAGGTCAGAAAGTATTTCAATAATCATTATTAAATTGAGAATAAAATAGCTATAAAAAAAATATTACTTTTCAGGTTCTGTTGTGTTATATTTGTATTTTAATTTAAGTATTTAGCTGTATCGCATCTGAAAATATCATATTGGCATGAAAGAAATAAAGCCAGTAACGTTCCTAGTCATTTCTTAGTTGTTTCTTATAAAGAGCTAAAATATGGCTGAATTTTGTTATTGTCCGATTCACTATGTAAATCATGTTCTTTGTAATTTTCATGCTAATAAAGCTGGGGCCTGTTTTAATAAGATATCTGAGCTAAGTCATAAAACCTTGCACTGCTTTAGGGTGCTCGGAACACCCGTAAAGTGACAGGCAAAATCTATTTTATCTATTCAGCACTTTACGCCAAAAATAGAATAACGCATGAAATTTTACAATCTTAGGCCTTTTCTATCTTTTTAAAAAAGGGGCCCAAGTCTTTTATTAACTTTTTTATCCACCAAGCGCATCCAATTGCAACATTATATTTCAAAATGACCAGTTTTATATTTATCAGCATTTAAAACGAAGGTACCTTGAGATTGAGAGAATAAGTGTTGTATTGTGTTCATTCAAGTTTAGACAGTTAAGAAATACTTAAACTTTGCTGTACAGGACATCTCTAAATATGTATACTTGTAGATACACGTTATTAAGTCAGCTTTTTGCACTAGTGAGCAAATCACACTGGAATTGTTTTTTCTTTTATATTTAATTAAAACGGTGCACAAGTTCCATGATCATAATTGTGGCACATTTCATGAGGCACCAATATCAGTAACATGTCTTTATTGCTTAATTAATTTTAAAGTCAAACTATTGATAACATTTATCAATGGCAAATAAAAATAATCTGGACAATACAACTCCTTATAAGGATAATATAAACATTTTGCTAGATTTTTATCCATATTTTATAAATGGGGACTGGGGGTGATATTTAAAAAAAATGACTGTTTAACCGATGAGAAAACCATATACACATACAAACGTGTTTCAAGATGAACCACAAACAAGATCATTACAATTTGCTCTTTTAAATGTGAATGTTTACATCACTATTGTAGGTACCAGTATTAATAAACCCATTCCCAGACAGTACTGGACCAATACTTTTATTTTTACTTGAGTCAATAAGCTTTTAGTGGCCGCTGAATAAAGAGGGGGCAGGCGGAGATAAATATCTAGCAATTCATTTATAGTCAGCTAAGGGACTGAGTAAGAAAGTTAGTGAATGGAAAATTGCAGCTAGTCTATGATAATATCCTCGTTTCTTGTAAAAACATCGTGGTTTGCCTTAAGTTGATGTCTTCTGCTCTATTGGTGCTTAATTCTTTTTTTAATTCCAATATGTACCGAAAAATCAGTATGTTACAGGGCCGGCATTAAAACGTCTTCAGTCATTTCCTAACGTAAGTCACTTTCCTTATTTAAGTTCCGAGGGTTACTGTATATCATATTTGAAAAATGATAGCATGATAACATAATAATTTCTGGAATTATATGTATTTTCATGCACTTAATTGCAAGAAACAAACATTTGCTTTAAAGGCATTAACACTTTAATTTGACTATGAACATTTGAGAAATTCGTCTTAAGTTAGGAAATGACTGAGATGTTTTATGAGCACCAGGCGAGACCCATCCTCATGAAGAAAAGTCTGGAGTCTGGACATAATGATTCGTTTGCTAATATCGATGTTTATGTGTGCTTTTCAAATTTTTAATTTGAGTGCCAATAAAACTGCTTTTATTTAAAAAATATATCAGAATGACCATTATTATTATGAAAAATATTTGGTAATCTAGGTAATATAATTTTGTAAAATAAATACAAGTATGCTTAAGTTTAGTGCTTTCGCCATTTTGAATGTATAAGCTGTGATGAATTAAAAGGCTAAAAGTAGTTTTATACCTGTCCTAATAAATATATTACAGCAGGAGTGTTGTGTTGGTAAACAAAGACCATGACTAAAGGCTTTCTAAGTTACACTGGTTAAGGTTAAAGTAGGACCCTAATTGGCATCATTTTCATCTATGATTAAATTGATAATTTCATAATGAGCATCATTTCCTGGATTCAAAAACAAAATTCTTAAGGATTTTACTGTCAAATAACAATTTTATTTAGAACTTTAAAAAGCATACCCCATTTCAGATTTTTAAAAAAACAACAACATCACCCGAGAGACAAAAACAATTCTTTATTTCATTTCTTTTTTAATCGCCCGAAGGGTCGTATTATGTTATGGCCTCCATCGTCTGTCTGTCCGTCTGTTAGCAATTCCGTGTCAGGGCCATAACTTGGTAACTAATAAAGCGATTTTCAAATAACTTTATACAAATCATCACTACATTAAAAGGATGTGTCGCGCGCAATTTCCAGGTCCATACCTCAAAGACTAGAATCACCATGGGGGTGCGTTAGCAAATCCGTGTCCGGGCCACAACTTGGTCACTAATAAAGTCATTTTCAAATAACTTAATACAAAGCATCATTACATTAAAAGGATGTGTCGCGCTCAATTTCCAGGTCCATGCCTCAAACACTAGAATCACCATGGGGGGGACGTTAGCAATTCCATGTCCAGGCCATAACTGGGTTACTACTAAAGCAATTTTCAAATAACTTTATACAAATCATCTCTACATTAAAAGGATTTGTCAAGCATGCTTTCCAGGTCCGTACCTCAAAGGCTAATTTCACTGGGGGGCGTTAGCAATTCCGTGTCCGGGCCATAACTTGGTAACTAATAAAGCGATTTTTGAATAACTTTATACAAATCATCACTACACTAAAAGGATGTGTCGCGCACAATTTCCAGGTCCATACCTCAAAGACTAGAATCACCATGGGGGTGCCTTAGCAAATCCGTGTCCGGGTCACAACTTGGTCACTTATAAAGTCATTTTCAAATAACTTTATACAAAGCATCATTACATTAAAAGGATGTGCCGCGCGCAATTTCCAGGTCCATACCTCAAAGACTAGAATCACCATGGGGGGGACGTTAGCAATTCCATGTCCAGGCCATAACTGGGTTACTACTAAAGCAATTTTCAAATAACTTTATACAAATCATCTCTACATTAAAAGGATTTGTCAAGCATGCTTTCCAGGTCCGTACCTCAAAGGCTAATTTCACTGGGGGGCGTTAGCAATTCCGTGTCCAGGCCACAACTTTGTGTTACTACTAATAAAGGAATTTTTAGAAAACGTGTCCTAGCCACAACTTTGTAACCAATAAAGCAATTTTTAGATAACTTTATACAAATTATTGCTACATTAAAAGGATGTGTTGTAAGCACTTTCCAAGTCCTGCTACTTTTAAACTTGTATTCTCAGATTTTCTAAGGAAGTTTCAGATATTCTATTTTTTTTATAAAAATATTTCATTTCATAAAATCTGATTCCATATTAGTACATCCTTCATTGCACTACTTACCAGTTTATATGTTGCTTTACAATTATTCTATGTTGTAAAAAAATACTGTTGAACAAAGGTTTTTATTAGCACTGCTAACTTAAGTATCATTAAAGTTTCAATATTGGAAGTTTAAGCCTTTTTTGTAAACACTTCACACCTAGTAAGCAGTATACTAGCATAACCTAAATGTTTATTAAAGACCTCAAACCGAATCTTCTTCGGGCGTATAATGCTCCGTTTCGCGGTGCTCTTGTTTAACATTTTGGCAATTGTATTGTGTCAGATTAACAATACATGTATATATATATATATATATATATATATATATATATATATATATATGCTTTCAGAAATAAAACAATTATTGATCACATCATCAACAAATATTATCAAACTCTTGAACTGTATTAAATGTTCCTCCAGTCGGGTAGCATAAAAAACGAAAGAAGTTAAATTACTGCAATGAAATTTGGACACTTTTCTGGTTTGTAAAGAAATGACAATAATTCATCAGCTCGAAAATGCACTTCTTATTGGCCACTGCTGGGATTTGAACGCAGAACTCTTTCTACATGGTAAGAAGTGTTTTTCTTGAAACCACAGTGGCTGTGTTGAGAGTAGCATGGAGCAGTGTGCCTAGAATCAGGTATTTCATACCAAAATAGTTACCAATATTCAATAACTTGCATTATTAGCATACAATCATTTCATCAATCTAAATACAGTGATCTCCCTTGACAAGCAGATATCTTTGCCTAAATTTAACAAAAACAAGAGACCCACGAGGGCCTATGCTCTACTGGCATAGTGGTCATTTTCAATTCAGAGCATGTATGTATTGGTAATATGCAACAAACATATAGTTCGCGTTTTGTGTTTGAGTTAGCTGAAAACGTTGTGCGTTCAACATATGTGGACAGAAATTGTTGTAAGCAGATTAGTTGCATGAACTATTTTAATATGTGCCAAATCAAGGTCTCCAAGGAGAAAAAATATTTGTTTACAAAATTGTACTCATGGTCAAAATTTCACTGCTGCAGCTTAAAAATTAAGAAAGTAGGTCAAAAGGTCACAGTCGAGGTAATCTGAGGGCAACATTGATACTTGTTTGCAAAACTGTACACATGGTCCAAATTTTATTGCTGTAGCTTCAAATTAAATAAATAAAGTATGTCAAGAGGTCACAAACAAGGTAATCAAAGTACACAATAAATATTTGTTTACAAAACAGTACACATGGTCCAAATTTCATTGCTGTAGCTTCATAAATAAGAAAGAAGGTCAAAAGGTCACAGTCAATGTCATCTGAGGACAACATTGATGCTCGTTTGCAAAACTGTACACATGGTCCAAATTTCATTGCTGTAGCTTCAAAAATAAGCAAGTAGGTCAAAAGGTCACAGTCAAGGTGATCCGAGGACAACATTGATGCTCGTTTGCAACACTGTACACATAGTCCAAATTTCATTGATGTAGCTTCAAAAATGAAAAGATCAAAAGGTCACAGTTAAGGTCATCCGAGGACAACATTGATGCTCGTTTGCAAAACTGTACACATGGTCCAAATTGCATTGCTGTAGCTTTAAAAATAAAAAAGTAGGTCAAAACGGGTGGGGCCAGCTTTGGCCCCAGGGGCATAATTTCAACTGTTTTGCTAGAGGGTCATCATATGATGCTCCACAACAAATATCAAAGGTATGAGCCTTGTGGTTTGAAACAAGAAGATTTTGAAAGTTTTTCTTATAAAGTCTCTAGGAAACTTGTTACTTCCAGGGCAGGGCCAGTTTTGACCAAAGGGGCATAATTTGAACAACCATGGTAGCGGACCACTAATTTATGCCTTATTCAAAATAGCAAGGGTCTGCCTAGCGGTTCAGACAAAAAGATTTTCAAACATTTCCCAATTCAAGTATACCAAACCTGTGAACCCAAGGGCGTGGCCAGTAATGACCTCAGGGGCATAATTTGAACAAACATTCACAATCAATTGTGGTCTTTAGAGCTAAAATGGCCTTTGACTTAAAGAGCTAAAAATCAACCAACCCCTTTAAACTGTATTTTTGATCTCTTTCAACAAGAGCAAAGGAGAATACAACGTAAACTCAACTGCACAACCAAAAACAAGTTGTCTCTCTTTAATCCTACACTAGGCTATACATGTAGACTTAATAGCATTTTTCATCGAGATACAATCAAAACTGGGGACTGCATCGTGTTCACAAGCAATTGTTTACAGACGCACGCACGGACGCACATACGACGTACACATTACCATCGCATAAGGCCTTTGGCCAGTAGAGCTAAAAATAGATTGATTTCAGCTAAATATCACTTATTTAAAAAGCATTTCATCTAACACCATTTTTAGCCGGATTTTTCATCGAAATATTACGGGTTATAAAATGGCGTAAACCGGGCGGGCTGGCTGGCGGGCGTTAACAATTCTGCGTTACAGTTTTCATTTTATGTAATAAAATCAATATTTTTTATCCAATGGTAATCGAACTTGGTCAGACTATTTGTCGGCATGTTATTTTGAATATATATGAATATGGGTCATCTCGGGTCAAAAACTAGGTCACTAGGACCAATCTTTAGAAGAAATATTTGACTGTAATAAAGTCAACAATTTCTATCAAATCTTGATGAAACATGGTCAGAATGCTTGTCTGCATTATATCTTGTATATTTTTTAATATGGGACAACCAGGGTCAAAATCTAGGTCACTAGGTCAAATCTTAGGAGAAAAAAAATCCACATCATAAATTCAACATTTTTTTTCATATCTTGATGAAACTTTGTCAGAATATTTGTCTGCATAATATCTTGCATATTTTTTATATCGGTCATCCCGGGGAAAATTATAGGTAACTAGGTCAAATCTTAGGAAACTCCTCAACAATTTTTGTCAAATCGGTCACAAGGTTAAATCTTAGGAGAAAGAATTCCACGGTCATAAAAAATCATTATTTTTTGTCAAATCTTTATAAAACTTAGTCAGAATATTTGTCTACATAATGTCTTAAACATTTGTGAATATGGGTCAACTCAGATCAAAAACTAGGTCACTAGGTCAAATCTTAGGAAATATTTTCCCGATGTCATAAAAAACATTCTATGCTTACCAAACCTATCAATATCTGTCAACAACTAAATTCATTTGCTATTTTATAAACACACATCCCAATCATGAATTTCATATCTATCCATATTTTTCAAAACAATAAATTTCAATTAACTTTAAAGATATTTGTGTAAATGAAATCTTAGATGATAAAGTGTGTCATCTAGGGTCAAAAACTAGGTCTCTGGGACAGATCTTATTGGAAAAGCTGATGTATTTATAAAATGTTCATTTTTCCTCACACTGGAATAGTTTCTGTTGATCAGGTTACTTGTATGAACGATATCTCCGATTAGTATAAATATGGGTCTTTTTGGTTAAAATGCTAGGTCACTAGCTCAAATCCTAGGTTTGCAAAATTGCATCGTCAAATAAAAAATCCTGCTTTTATGCGGCGTTGACGCATTGGCGTCTTGTAATGTTGTTTAATTTAGAAATATTAAAACAAATAATTGTTTCATTCCCAGAGAAAAAAAACACATTAAAACACGAGGCCAACGAGGGCCTATGCTCTCATTGCATGGCTCTAGTGGTCATATTCAATACAGAGCATATATATTTATGGGTTATAGGCAACATACTTATGGTTCACTTGCAACATTTTGAGTTTGAGTTAGGTAAAAAAGTTGCATGTTCAATATGTGAGGACAGACAATGTAATAAGCAGATTAGTTGGATAAACAATATTAGTGTTTGCCAGTGACAATAGTTGCAAATGTACTAGGAGCCCCTGTCGTGCAGAACCCTATTTTTACATACTCAAATAAAAGTGTGTCATGATTTTGGTATATCCTTTTTTCGGATATTAACCTACCAATAAGCAATGTTTGCATCCAGTTTAGAAAATTATTCATACCCCTTCAACATATCGAGACAATCATCCGCTCTCATGACCTAAAAACCCACCAGGAGCTCAGCCAAGTAAGGCCCATACATTCCAGTCCAGCACTGTTTTAGGGCACCACCACCCTTAAAGCTATAATGACTTTGATCACACAGGCCAACCGGACTACACCCTGGTCGCCTGGGTGGAATGTGACCTCTTGCCCCAAAACTCGAACACATACCTGCAGAGATTTATAATTGCTTGTTCCCTTGCCCAAAATATCTGCCCTAATAACACATCATCTTCAATAGGGGCCACATGGACAGTTTAGTAGAAAAAGGTGGGTTCCCCTGTCCCTCACACTAAAAAAAAAATACAGTGAACAAACTATTCTTTTGCTAGATCAAACTCCTAAAAATAATAATTTATTGACTTCAAACAGTTAAACTTCAATGTTAATGTTTTTGTTCTTGTTCTTGTTCTATATTGTATGCGTTTCTAAACACCTTCTTTGTGTATGTTGTATGCGAAGTTGAAAACCGTTCGTGGCCTATGTTGTATCACTGCAGACATGTGAACCTCTGGCAATGACAGAGAAGTAGATTTAGGTCACCAAAGCGGTAGACAGAAATTCTACTTCCTTTAATTTCCAGTCATAAAGAAACAATGTAAAATAATGATATTTAATTGTTACTATTTTAAGATTTTCGGAAAATACGCATAAAAATACGTCATGGTTCAGGGTCTCGTCAAATGTCGGTGTTTTTTATTTAGAAACAGAAGAAATATTACGTCTGACTAGTGAAAACTAGTTTTTAACCAGGTTTTCACAAAGTGAACGTCGTTGTTCGGGCGGGCGGAAGGCCGGGCGGCGTCAAACTCACCTATGAAACTGAATAATTTCAGTAAGGGTTGACATATCTTAACCAAACTTGGTCTATAGCAAGAGTTTATGGATACCTTTCATGGGATTGCGTTTGGGTATATGGGGTCAAGGTCAAGGTCACTGTTACTAAAAATAGAAAAACGGTTGAAACTGAATAACTTTAGTTAAGGTTAACATATCTTGACCTACCTTGGTCTATAGGAATATTTTATGAATACCTTTCATGGGATTGTGTTTTGGGTCCCTAGGGTCAAGGTCAAGGTCACTGTTACTTAAAATAGAAAAAAAACGGTTGAAACTGAATATCTTAAGTTAGGGTTAATATATCTTGACCAATCTTGGTCTATAGGAAGAGTTTATGGATACCTTTCACGGGATTGCATTTGGGGTCCCTAGGGTCAAGATCAAGGTCAGTGTTACTAAAAATAGAAAAACGGTTGAAACTAAATAATTTTAGTTAGGGTTGACATATCTTGACCAACCTTGGTCTATAGGAAGAGTTTATGGATACCTTTCATGGGATTGCGTTTGCGGTCCCTATGGTCAAGGTCAAGGTCAATGTTACTAAAATAGAAAAACGGTTGAAACTGAATAACTTTAGTTAGGGTTGACATTTCTTGACCAAACTTGGTCTGTAGGAAGAGTTTATGGATACCTTTCATGGGGTTGCGTTTGGGATCCATAGGG
The DNA here is from genome assembly GCF_026914265.1 of Mya arenaria. Taxonomy (NCBI): domain Eukaryota; kingdom Metazoa; phylum Mollusca; class Bivalvia; order Myida; family Myidae; genus Mya; species Mya arenaria. The sequence continues at coordinate 68,230,800 of NC_069131.1, read as the reverse complement.
TCAAGGTCACTGTTACTAAAAATAGAAAAAAACAGTTAAAACTGAATAACTTTAGTCAGGGTCCACATATCTTGACCAAACTTGGTATAAAGGGTTATGTAGACCCGTCATGGAATTGTGTTTAGGGTCCCTAGGATCAAGGTCACTGTAACTAATAATAGAAGAATGGTTGAAACTGAATAACTTTAGTCAGGGTTCACATATCTTGACCAAACTTGGTCTGTAATAAGAGTTTATGGATACCTTTCATGGATTGCGTTTGGGGTCCCTAGAGTCAAGGCCAAGGTCACTTTACTAAAAATAGATAAACGGTTGAAACTGAATAACTTTAGTTAGGGTTGACATATCTTGACCCAACTTTGTATAAAGGAAGAGTTTATGGATACCTTTCATGTGATTGTGTTTTGCCCAAACAGGTCGGAGTGTAAGTGCAGATGACTGCAGTATTGGAAATGTTAATTTTCGCGCCACAATGTCGTATTTTTTTTATGTATAAAACCAATCACAATCCTACTCCCAGACTGGATAATTACTAAAGTTGCTTTCTCTCAGAGTTTTCGTCCAACGTCGTTACATTTTTTTTTATATTTTGTCCTGGAATGAGCCAATTTATGCGTAAATGCATGGAAACCATTGATATAAGACTGCTGACAAAAAATCAGATCGCAGGTTTTCATGTTTAAGGTAAAAAAAATGATGTTTTATGCATTTTTCCTAAACCGTTCGTAACGCTTTTAGCCATAAAACATTAAATTTCGAACGGAAATTTGAAAATCTGAGATCTGATCTTGGTCAGCAGTCATAAATATCACTGGTTTGCGGATATTTACGCAAAATTGGCTCATTCCAAGACAAAAAAAAATAAAAACGTTGTCAAAACGGTTAATCTGTGAGAGTGCAGCTTTAACACTTTGAAAATGGTATTTTTTTTTATAATGTTTTAACAGTTAATTATATGTCTTTGAGATTAACAAAAATGCTGATAAGTAGGATGCCAATTAATAAAGAATGCTGATTAGTGGTCTTTTTTTTGTACCATACTGGTAACTTAGCAACGATCTCGGCCAAAGAGTTGAGTGAATTGACAAGTTGTTTATTGCACCAAGTTCTTTAAAGTGACATATTATTGGGTATTTTAGCATGGTTTATAGAGCTTTGATTTTTTTCAAAAAAAAAAAAGCCATGTTTTTTGTTCAAGAGCGTTAGATTTCGACGGGAGAGCGGTATAGCGGTATATTTTACCTACTGCCGGTAGAGTTCAAAATGTATGCGTCAGAGGGGCAGGGTGTGTAGTTTTGACACACCGCTTTGAACCTGCCCCTCCACTCCATTTTCTTTTTTTTTAAACCCAGGCTTATTAATAATGATGGGGGATCTAATGATAACTTACCAAAATAATATGTTTTGAATTTTTATTCCATTATCTTTACAAAGTTAAAGAATAATTTATTTATTTTTGTAAGTACCAATAATTCCATAAATACAGAATGCACAGCCAAAACAATATATTGCAACTAAACGAATAATGCCTGAACAATAATATGATACATAACACACATTGAAATACTTCCAGAAAAAAGTGAAAAGAATAAAAGTCTAAAATCTAAACCCCGGTTAGTCTGGTTCCCTGCTTTCTGATATTTCATTCCGATAACGATAGTGTTAGGGGGAGGAACTCCAGACTTAACTCCGGTCATTCGGAGCTCCTCGGCCATTTTATCGAAAACAACACAGGTTGTTTTTGAAAAAAATGGCCGAGGAGTTCCGAATGAACCCCGCTATCCGTCAGTGATAGCAATTAACACTGAATATTAGAAATGCAGCAGGCAACACTTTTGATGAATGCGGGTGGTGCTAAAAGCCGATACCCGGTATCCCCCGGTACCACTTAGCGTTACCGGATTAAGTGCTACCGGAATGTTATCAGATGACTAATCTCATGATGACCTGACACGCTCTTTTATAACCTATTGAAGGTATCATTATCGGATAAAGATCTCTGATGTTGGCGGTATGCTTTATTGTTCTATTTTACCTGGCTTGTAAAATAGTTTGAGTTATAAAGCAATTAGGAACTGTTAGGGACTAGGGATGGGTGGAGGATGAACTCCGTGTGCTCTCCTGGAATGTTCAGGGACTTACTGCTATTAAGCAAAATAGTACCGATTTTGTAAATATTATTTCATCTCATGTTATTTGTTTTCTTTTTGAATCATGGAGTAGTTCTAAAAGTAAGATTAATTTGAATGGTTATGTTTCGCGTAATTTATATAGAAAATTCCAGCATAGGAATGCTCGTAGAAATAGTGATGCCGTTTTAACATATTATAAAGATCATTTAAAAGATGGTATTACAATTGTTCAAAATAATTTAGACACTATTGTTTGGCTTAAACTCGATAAAACATTTTTTAATATGGACGATGATGTATATATTTGTGGTGCTTATATATGGGGAGAAGACTCCCCAGCATATAAAACTATTAATGTTGATCTTTTTGAATTGTTGGAAAATGATGTATCTTATTTTGAGGAACTAGGGAAAGTCTTTGTTTTTGGTGATTTAAATAGCGGCGTTGACAAAAAACGTGATTTTATTACTCACGATCATTTTAATTCTTTCATTGATGATGTAGATTATGAGCAAGATTTTGCTTCTGTTAGGGCCTCAATTGACCCTAGATTTAACAATATACGTTATATTTGTCGATTTGATGAAGTGTTTTGAAACTAAAAAATGCTGTATTCAATTTTAATGGAATACAGACTCTTAAAATCAAGGACGTTGTATTTACTTATGTTTCCATTTCCTTCATTTTTTCGCCATTTTATAACAAATAGTGGTATTGCGAAATTTGTCCTCAATCCGTCAATTTTAAAGATATCAGCTTAAAACTTCAGGACTTTATTTCTGAAACAAAGCACATTCAGAAAATGTAAAAACCTGAAAATGTCATTTTTTCTCATCAGGACCCATTTTCGCAGACTTGGTCACATATTACTAGATACTTACGTATAATTAAGTACTGGTTGAAAATAGCTAATACTAATATTGTTAACTGTTGTATATCTACAAGCAGTAGCTGATAGTAATAAAGAATATTCCAATTGGGTTACCAATGGGATAACACTTCTTAATGATTATGGCTTTACACATATATTCAATAATGTACAAAATGTAAACGTAAACGCATTTGTTCACGAATTTAAATGTAGAGTTATAGATACATTTAAGCAGGAATGACATGGTTCATTATCTAATAGCTCTGTTCTTGATATGTATAAGGTATTTAAAAATGCATTCCAGTATGAAGAATATCTGAATATACTACAAAGGAAATATCGACTTTATATTTGTAGATTACGATAATCAAGATACAAGATACAAGAATCTTTATTTAAAGTCGGGTATGTGTTAACAAGAAACATTAGCCAAACGAGCTATTTTCCGACATGGAACATCCATTAAGGATACAAACTGGACGATATGCCAGAAATAATATTCCGCGTAATGAACGCTACTGTATGTGTTGTAACCATCTTGCTATTGAAGATGAATACCATTTTGTATGTATATGCCAATGTTATTTAGTTATAAGACAGAAATACATAAAACTTCATTATTATGTTCGCCCCTCCGTGTTTAAATATCATCAACTATTAAACTCTGTTAATAGATTTGAGGTTATTAAGCTCTGTAAATACGTTAAGGATCCACTATGTATCCGTAACTGTATTCTTAACAATGATACATAATTCTGTTCATCCTCTTTTACAACCTGTTTGTTTATGAAGCTGTTACACTACTGCGTTTACATATTTATACCTTATAGTAGTTAATTATTATTGCACAACGCTCCTGTAACACAAATATTTGTTCAACTTTAAAACTTACCTTGTACATACACATGACATATTTAAGTGAATTATTATATGTGATTAGACGATGTACGTTAGTATAAGTCTTAATAAAATATATGTTCTGTTTTGTTCAATGACTGTTTTTGCGAAGGCAAAATAATACCAAAACAGAATTTAATTTGTTTAATATATATATATATCTTTGAATTCAAAGACAGAAATAACAAAGAATAACGCATATTTATACATATCAATGTGTGCAAAATGCATTTTAATTCAATGTTTTAATTTAATATACAAGTTTAAAGTAATATAAATGACCATTTTAAATTGTTTTCTATCTTATATTTTTGAATAACAAGAATGGCAAAGTAAAAACTAACAAAAGATAGCGCACATCTCACACAAATTCATAGTCAATTGCACAGGCCAAGATGTGCATTACGCATTTTAAATTGTTGTTATAATTTAAACATGCATGCTACATATAAGTTCATAAACATAGAGAAAATATCACCTCAAACAAAGAGCATAGGTAATTGCAGAGACCATGATGTGTAATACACATTTTTAATCAATGTTAAAATTTAAACAAGCCTCTCGAGACCATCGGGACTGAGGTGGACATTGATACCGGGCCTATCCATACCGGGATTTCTGAAGAGAGTACTATATTACCCGGTACCGACTGTGACGTAAAACCCGGTATCAACATAATCCGGCATCATAAACTGTGATACCGACTCTTTCAAATGTCGATACCGGGTAAGATCCATTAATTTAACCATGCTAGAAATTTTTATCTTGCCCACGGGCGAAGATAAAATGCCCGTATGAAACTTCTTTTAATGGTCACCACATTGTAATTACCTCCCTTGTTGAAGACTGTCGCCTGTAGCGCATCATGGAAACCTTGTCTGGTGGCAATATTTAGAACACGAGTTAATTATTACTCGCTTCAAATGTCACCAGAAAACAGTTTTCACGCACCTTTCAAGAAATAATGCTTCACTCTTCTTAGAACTATTTAAAGACAGATCAGACCATTTACATGTATACTCTGAATCACTGCGCGCATATCCATGACAACCACGAATTATTGCATATAAGTACGCAATTATTTTCACTAAGCACAAAAAAGTGGCGGATCCGTGGTCTTGAGGTAACACACTTGACTATCAATCCAGGGGTCGCAGGTTCGATCCCCCGTCGCATCACTAAAAAAACTAATCGTCTTCCGGGAGGGACGTTAAATGGGGGTCCCGTGTGACAGTGCTATACACTGGTGCACGTTAAAGAACCAGGGTAGCTCTAACCAGGGTTACATTCTGTCTGTGCACATTGCTTCAAAAACCTAAAATGACTAAAATCTTAACGGAGCACTCGCCGAATGGGCAAGGCCCGAGTGCGAGTATAAATAAGCTTACACACCCAAAACTAAGCACAAAAGAGTTCCGGCAAAAATATACCTTTTTACTTAATTTTGTTTAACTGAGGTGGGAGAAAAAGCATCTACCATAGCCACTCGTGTAAGATAGGTTCATCCCGACCCTCGCGCAGGGTGTTTTGTGGAAACTCGGTAAACCTCGTTTCCGCACAACACCCTACGCTCGGGTCGGAATTACACTCTCGGCCATGGAAGATACTTATAATCCATTAGCTCCAACGTGTGTGTACTTTTTTCTTATTTCATTGATTTGTTTTCTGCAATATATTACCCGGTACCGTCTGACGAAAAACCCGGTATCAACATAAATCTGGTATCATAAATTATAGTGATACCGTCTTTTCCCAATATCAATACCGGGCTACGGCCAGAATGCTGATTTTTTTTAAAGAAACTGTTATTGAAGTATTACATTTATATGGTTGTCAGAAAACATATATGCAAAACTTTTGCTTACTTTTCATTAATTATTTTGGTTTAATTCCCAGTTATCTCGTTTAACCCGGAAATCTCGTTTGGACACCGGCTTCATCCTACATCGATGCAGAATAACCGAGGTTAAGCGGTTAAATTTTTCAAGGGAGACCACACACTCGGATTGCTATATTTTCATGTGTTTCACGATCACTGTGAGAAAGTAAATTTTAGGGTTTATTGTAAATATCTCAGCGTGAGTCTGTCAAACGGCCATCAAAGGTTTTATTCAATTTATGCAATTAAATTTTTGTTAGCTTCATCTGTTGAAGAGATTTCTTGATAAAATATTCCAACTCCACCGGCGAAATTTTGGATTCTAGGACATTTGCCCCCCCCGGATGTTTGCCCCCCCGGATGTTTGCCCCCCTTTTGGACCATGGCGGACATTTGCCCCCCCGCCGTTTTCGAGGGGGCGGACATTTGCCCCCCCCCCGCCGTTTTCAAGGGGGCGGGCATTTGCCCCCCCCCGGTTTTATAAGTTTATACCAAGATATTAAAAATATATTAATTTATAAAAAAAATGAACATTTTTTTCTTTAACTATTTGTTCAATTTACGTGCAAACTGCCAACCGATTTACACCAGTTTGTATGTTTGTCACTAATTACATATAAATACAGATTACACCGGCAAATGTCCGCCATGGTCCAAAAGGGGGGCAAACATCCGGGGGGGCAAACATCCGGGGGGGCAAATGTCCTAGAATCGGATAAACTATTTATTTATTTAACTTACATTATATAATGCTTATGTATAGTGATTGTAACAAGCATATTTATTATTTATTGAAATATTTCGGCGTGTTAACTCATTGATTTAGAAACATCGTCACAGAGAGCGCGATTCTTACATGTGCATGTCTCTAATAAGTTTCAACTTGTTATTACAATGTTTTTCTTTCAGATTAAAGGTTGTGTCGTGCCATCATGGATCCGAGGGTTTTATTCTTTGCTGGACTTTTATTAACAGGGAGTGTGCCTTCCTGTAATGCTCGAAGCTCTGACGACGGTATGTATTTCTCGTTTAGAATTTTGAAACTCAGTTCTAATGCTGATGGTGAGTTCTACACTTTAAGTACCGATCGATGCACCGTCTTTTATCTATATACTAGGGATGGCAACGAGTACCCGAGTACTCGAGTACTCGATCGAACGTCCGAGTACTCGAGTACCAAATCACTACTCGAGTACTCGGAAAAAATATAATAAAACAATCTATAAAAATTACCAAATACACGATTTACAGACAAAATATCAGATCTGGTTGGTTGCCAAGAGGACAATTTACGGTCCCTCTAATCCCCGCTGTGTACACAATTGACCTCAAACAATTAGTTGACAGTTGTTGTGATAGTTGCAAACTGTCAACAAAGGACCCCTATTTCAAATTAGCACTGATGTCAATTAGCGAAGTTTTGATAGAGGTACTTTCACCTACACAATTCTATTGTATATCAAGTACCGACCTTTCACCAAACAATGGACGCTAACGAGCGAAAGAGTATTCGACCGTTACGAGAATTGATTTCTTAATGGGCGTATTTTAACTATTTTTGTAATGATTATCACGATTGATTGGTTGATATTTTAAATCAAGAATTATGAATATTAATGAGGTAAACAACAATTACACAGTACGAAAAACTATCATTTAAAAAAATAATAATATGTAGAGTAAACAACTGAACTTCGTACTGAATTTCGTTCATTGTAATTCTGATTGTTGTTCATTTCTGCAGTGCATACTTGTATAAAATGAAACGAATAAGACAAATTAAAAGCCTGAAACAACATTTGTGTTCTTTTTATATCATTTTTTTGTTAAAATACGTAATGAAAGTTTACTTTAAAGGTGAAAATGACCAATAATACGACCAACGCACAACATACGTCATTAACGATACATGTATACACAATCTTGTCTAAAGTTGCGAACACATATTCAATTTTTCCGAGTAATCGAGTACCCGAGTACCCGAGTACTCGATCGAACGATTGTCCGAGTACTCGAGTATTAATTTTACTACTCGTTGCCATCCCTACTATATACACACTCTGATCTAAATGAATACGGCAATTGTTCGAATTCTTTTGAAGCCTAATTTACTATATTCACTTGAAAATTGAAATAATTAATATGGAATTTAATCAAAGCCTAGACGAAATTCATGTTCAATAAAACATAAGGTTCAAATATGTGTGCATGTAACTGCATTTCTGATGTATTTCTTGACGCAATGAACACATTATTTCACATAATTTAGAATCTAGCTCAGGTTAATTCAACCTAAATCTTTGTAGATGACTCTTGGTTCAGCCTGACGAATCTTGTCATTGGCGGCGTTGCTGGGATAGGTGCCGTTGTTGCGGCACCCGTTGTGCTTGGAGCTGCTGGATTTGGAGCCGCTGGTGTTGCGGCCGGATCGTTGGCGGCTGCCGTTCAGGTAAATGCGTAAACGATGTGTTTTATAATAATTAATATAAGATCTATAAATACAGTCACCATAATATTTTATGTCATTCATCAAATAACATACCAATTGCATCTCAAGTAATAAAACAAGGAGCTTATAATCGGAGCCCGCAGAAAGCAATCCGGTATACAGTCTATAAAACAAAGGAACTAACTGGTCCGCATCAAGGATCTGCCTACTATTTACACTACGCTCGTAATGTAGAAGTATAATTTGGTATCATGGGTATGAGACGAAGGAACTGTGGTCTACACGTTATATCAAATATCTAATCCTTAAAGCATTAACTAGATGAGTGTCCGATTAGCGAAGTGATTCGCGCACTGGCTTCTCACTTAGGCGACCCGGGCTCTATCCCTGGCTTGGGCGCATGTGAGTTTGGTTAGTGGTCACCAAGCTGTACAAGTTGAGTTTCTCCCCGGTACTCATGTTCCCCCGTAACATAAGACCACACTCTCGGGCAACATCGTGCCAACGAGAATGACTTAGTATAAGTTATCATAACTCTCTTCACAATCGTTGTAAAATATATGATGTTCAAACTTGGTCAGCGTTACATACTATTTAATTACAACATTTTTTTCTTTAATAGGGACCAGCAGTTGTTTCCGGGAGTGCATTTGCGCTTGCGCAGAGTGCAGGTGCGGCTGGTCTTGGAGTCGGGGCTAAGGCCGCATTGTTTATGGGAGGGGCGGCTGCTGGGTCTGCAGCCATCAAGAAGAACGATGAAGAATAAACGCATTTGTCAACAGTGTTATATTTTGTTTCCATTAAATACACTGAGCTTATAGTTATATTTCAATTGTTTAGACCACCTTGAAGAAATAATTAAAAATATGTAAAGGTTTAAACACTTTAAATTGAAAAAAAAGTTCTACTTATTGAATTAAATGGTGTATTCATTGCTAAGGCAACCTTAAAGAGAATTATTATTATTTAATCCCATTTACTTGATTATATTAAGACAATGCAAATAAGTATCAACTTTTGTTACAATCCAGTTATGTTTATTCATTAGCTTTCAAGCTATTATTTGTTGTATATCGTTGCATCTCTTTTCTATTATACGTTTGAACTTCAATATAACCAACATTTATTCAACACTCAACTGTAATAAAGCTTCTTTGAAATGAAATAAGTTTATTTTCATTCATACATAGATTCGGGTCCGTGTATAAACCGTATTTTCGTTTTTCGTTTTTTACAATTGAAAGTATAACACGAAAAAGGAACATAAATATCATTTTTGGTTTTTCTAATGATTGAATAGAAAACTTAAATTTATAGACTTGAAAGAGCGATGTTGACTGGGATCAAAATATATACAACCGTTGCCTGAACACGGGTTTCGAAACTCTAATCCCCATTGCCACATCTTGAAAATTATTCCACTTAAACAACAAACAAGGCTCAAGATACAAGACAAATTAGTTCACGTCTGATACGTCTGATATACATAAATTACAACAGTAGCTCGCAGAGCTATTTTCCGAGAAAATGCAAATAAAATATATACCATTAATTCAACACAGAACCTGGAATATAATAAATGCACAACAGATTAGAAGTTATAATGCATTTACAAAATTATAGTTGAGATATAAAAATATCATATCAAATTATTATAAATACATCGATTTCAAATAAATGATTACAAGATTGTTCAGACGATGTGTTTTTGTCGTTTTGTTGGAAAGATAGCTTGACTAAAATCCAAAAATGCAAATAATATTGATACAAAAGCAGGTTCCTAAATAAGATACTAATAAACGCGCAAATCACAACTGCTGGTGTGTAGTCAGAATAATTAAATAATTAAAAGGTGCTATGCCACATTTTAATCTGTGCTGGACCTGATTGTTATCCTCTAATATGGAGAAACCTACCTTTTTACGTTAAAAGCAATAAATAATTTAACGTTAGAAAGTGTTTTTATTATATACCCATCATAAATCCACAAATCAAGTCCTAACGACCACTCAGTATTTGTTGTTGATCAGTGTACCCTCAGTGAACGATCACTTACATCAATACTATATAATCCGTTTTTATTATGGCTTTTATCTGTCTGTATTTCATGTATGAAGTGTTCATATATAATTAACCTGTGCTTGATTTCATACCTGCCGCTTTATAATAGCATATTGTATCTGCCTTTGTCATCTTTAAAGTTGTGACAATGCTAACATTGGGTACTGGCAGACATTATAAACTCAAATATTGACTAAATGATCAAGGTTGTATAAAATACTATAGACAGACTATTTGTGGGCCGGTTACTTTAAAAGGAATCATATTTCGTTAATAAACTTCAGGACATTAATGATACGCCACAGCAATCACTTGAAATTTAAAGTTTTGGCAGCCAAGAGCTATTAACATTTTCGTGTGAACGTGTGCTTATATCATTTTCTGAAATCGGATTGGTGCATCGCACAATATTTTGAAGGAATAAAAGGAAATTGCAGTAAAAGTGACATAATATCAATCTTGTTAAGGTATATATAAGTGTTCACTTGTGGATAAACTGGTATACGGACATTTGCCCCCCCGGACATTTGCCCCCCCGGATGTTTGCCCCCCTTTTGGACCATGGCGGACATTTGCCCCCCCGCCGTTTTCGAGGGGGTGGACATTTGCCCCCCCGCCGTTTTCGAGGGGGCGGACATTTGCCCCCCCCGCCGTTTTCAAGGGGGCGGACATTTGCCCCCCCCCCCCCGGTTTTATAAGTTTATACCAAGATATTAAAAATATATTAATTTATAAAAAAAATGAACATTTTTTTCTTTAACTATTTGTTCAATTTACGTGCAAACTGCCAACCGATTTACACCAGTTTGTATGTTTGTCACTAATTACATATAAATACAGATTACACCGTTCAGGTCACACATGTGACGATGTAGGCTTAGGTAAGACAACAATGTAAATCCTTTTATAATATTTTTATTTCAAATCAGAAGTCATATAGCACATTTATAGCACTCATATATACAAGTATATACAGCAAAAAATACGTTTCTGTTCTCTGAATGGTATGATAAGTAATTCACTAATCAAGATCAAAATAGCACATTCATTTTAGCACATTCATCATATCATATTACAGGTACATTACAGATGTTCAGTCCTAACGCAGTCGGATGTGACCCCCAATGGCCTGCAGAAACTCTTCGACCATCTTCTGTCCATTGGATAACTGCTGGCACAGGGTCTTCAACGTCTTCTGGTATCGTACTGTTCCCTTCCTCGCTGGCTTCTTTGATGGCTGGCCTCTCTGGACACGGGTATAGGTTTGTCTAGAATATTACTTATATAACCGGGAGGGCAAATGTCCGCCCCATCGAAAATGGAGGGGGGGCAAATGTCCGCCCCCTCGAACATTGAGGGGGGGCAAATGTCCGCCCCCTCGAAAACGGCGGGGGGGGCAAATGTCCGCCATGGTCCAAAAGGGGGGCAAACATCCGGGGGGGCAAATGTCCGTATACCGAAATTTTGACAGGAGCATCAAGGGAGATAAATTTTCCCAATAGTTTGTTAAAGTCCAAATTTATCATATGTCATGTCAAAGACTGATGCTCTTTGTCTTTGAAACTCCACACATTCTTCCAAATTCTGTACACTCTTGTCATTTTAGTAACACTAATGCACCAGTCAGTTGTAACCACGGCCCCCCCAGGTCTGGGGAATAGCGGAGACTTTGACTTTCGGTCCAGCCAAGCTCGGGTAAAATGCCCTCCCTGCGGGAATGAATTGCAGGTAAAATCCCCGCCAAATGCCCCCGCACCCCAGGGACCCTAGGTAAGGCCCACTCCCTGCTAATGTTGGTGTAAAGACAAAACTACTGCATTCACCCAGCATAGTCTAAAATAATAGACGTGTTATACGGGATTCTTCCAATCTCTAATGTTTAAACGGGAATGTGCAAAAAACGGGGGTGTTTTAAAAATATTGAAATTGTTTAAAGTGAAGTATTTTATGGTTGAAATTGATCATGAAGACAGGGATGATAAAATTCCGGATTAATCCGGAATACCGGATTTAAGGCCTCACGGATCGATTTTGAGAGGGGTACAGGGATCGATTCGAGCTCAGTTCGAACAATATGGGTACGAAAGGTGAGTTTTCCGGAAGTGTAAAGCCGGAAATTAACGAACCTAATTACGTCTTGGCAATCGAGCTATATGATTGGTTAAGATAGCATCCGGTGATTACGGAAATTACCGATGAGACTAGAAGACCGTATCCGGATATGACAGACGAGACGAATAAACGGGTATTGGAAAATTGGAAAAAAACGACCACCACCAACTTCTAAAAACATCGATTCGTTGATTTTAAGGGTATATTTGCCATTTATTTTTAAGAGAAATTCCCGAAACGTTTCTTTTTGAGTTAATAGAAATTGATCAAACTGAGAATGAATTTTGCGCATGTAGCATTATTTCGGACATCCCGATTCGGATTGTGTCATAATAATTGATTTTTATTTTACAAATTTTATTTGGCCGATTGAAGTTTACGCTGTAAACCGTTTTTTTTTAATTATTGTTTTTTTTTATTATTCTCATAATGTTTGAAGCATTAATGATCGTAATGGGAGGTTAAAATGAAAATTGGTTTGGTTCAAATTTAAAAAAAAAATGAATAAATATTTTGTAGTAGTTATATATATTACGTAGAGGCAGTCATTTTATTTTCTATTTGAGACAGTTCAACAAAACTTCTTGAGGACCCAGTTTGAGTGAGATTTAAATTCTTTTGTTGTAATTTGTATTTCCAGGTATGTTTACCTGTATGGTTACAAAAGTCAGGGATGAACAGACACCTCAGCCAGTGCATCCAGTTGTTCCTGTCAATGACTGACAATTCAATCCAGAGGCCATGATACTTGGATTTATGGCTGAACATGCTCCCTGGCACCACAGTAGTGTGTCTTACTTAAGACACTTGCCAAAGATACAAAAGCTCTCAGCGAATTAAAATTCAAAGGTGTACAGCATCATACAAGATGACTTACGGAGTGGCTAGCCATTTCAATGATGAACATGTGGAGGAGTTAATGGATCTCGGTTTTGTTTCAACTAAGACAAGTCAACAAACACAAACACTGAGAAAACTGTTGCAGCTATTTTTCTGGTATAGAATAAGAAATAGTGTTGAGACATTTGGCCTCCTTAAAATCACAAGGGCTGATTCTGAATCAATTTTCATAGAATTTGAAAGCCTGTTTGAGAGACTTGAACTGCTGTGGGACAATCTAGTTTGTGTGCTACTGGACTCATGTAACACCATGAGGGGAAAAAATCTGGCTTGGGGACAAGAATACGTCAAAGTCCACCATGTCCACAACGGCTACGCTGCCAAAGCATTTAAGTCCCGTTTGGATATTACTTGTAATAATATATATAATAACTAATAACATTATATTCTCATCAAATGTGCAGAAAAATGAATAAATACTCTTATGATACATAAAAATTGAATAAATAACACTTTTACAATAAACATTTGCAAGCATGATAATTGATATGTTGTTCATTATTATAAGTCAAACATCCCACAGTGTAGGTTGTTCATACACAGGCATTTGATCATAGCCAGTTGAGTTTTATGGGAAGTGGACAACTGAACCAAAATGTCAGGTACATGTCTAATGCCTGTGACTTCAGGTAAAAAAAGAGTAAATTTAACTTTGTTTAAAGACAACTGTGTTAAACTTCACTGCTAAGATTCCTGATAATTGTTCTGATTGTGGATGTCTCCTGTTGAACATAATTTTATCTACAAAACCGAAAGATGTACTCCTTGAACACTATTCTAAGGCAAAAAAGGGTATTAGAATCCCTGAAATACAGAAAGTCCCCCACCAGGGGCCCCCTTGAGCGGCCCCCTGAACCCCACGCAGACATTTTCAGGATTGGCAACTTGGCTCTGTTATCATCCCTGTGAAGAGTTATTATATATTCATATTTTACCATGTAAGTGAAATGTTATTTTGCACTAAACAAGCATTTAATGCATTAAAACAAGTTGTTTACCTTTCCAATAAAACGAAAGTTGACTGACACAGAAATAATTATGCAAGGGGGAACAACTCGATACAATCGTAATAATTCGGCCACCTCCGACAAAGCTTCAAGATAGACCTCATTATACAATCGTAACAACTCGGCCATGGCCGAAATGTTACGAGCGATTTAAAACTGTGCCCTGAAGCCTTGCAGGTGCCCTTCATGTATATATCGTTATGTTTTGACAGAATGAAATGAAAAAAAGCCGTCAAACTCATAATTTTAAGTTGGATATTTATTTTTTGTGTACGGAACTAATATAAAATAACATTATCTGGTAACATTTCTTGTTTTTATGATATTTGATAGACTCTATATGCTTTAACCCGGAATCCTGATCGGAACAACTACCCACTTTTGATACTAAACAATTTGTACGTGAAGGATTTGCCATATCAAAAATCTAAAAAAAATCCGCCAACGTACAATTATTTGGACTATCACCCAGCACTGTTGGGCCACCTGGAAATATAAAAACACAGCCTGTTTCCCCGGCTATTCCTGGTATACCCCTGGACCTGGGAGACCATGGTTACAATTGACTGGTGCATAACAGTTTAAGTTACCAGAAGTTTGAACTATTGTTTAGGCTAGTTGTGTTATCATAGGCAATTGGGTCCCCTGGCTTGATCTTTAGACAATAATGTGTGTTAAGGGAACGTTTTTATCATTTGGTCATTTATCTTGTTCCCCTTAAATAAGAGTCTATTACTTTCTGTTGTAAGGATGGTACAGCACAGGCTACTAGAGTTATACTGTTACAGTCTGTACGAAAGAGAATCACAGCTGTACATACATGCCATATTTTCTGGAGACCATTCCGGGGGATTTGTTCGAAAGTCTGAAAATTCAGGGGGATTTTGGTAGTATTCAGGGGGATGTTTTAGCAGATCTAATTCGGCAAAATTTCTAAGTATTTTAAGACGAAAGAACGAAAAAAACAAATTGCCATAATTTTGAAAGGCTCCCGAGGGGATTATGTCCAGAATTTAAGGGGATTTGGGTCACATACCAGGGGATTTTCATCTTCGCCATGTAGCATTACGGGCATGACACACGTGCCAATTCACCTTGTTTACCCCCTTTTTCCAGCACTTCATCTATATTTTAAAGAGACACAGCCATATTGCATAATAAAAGCACTCACTTGAAAAATAGAATACATCACAGAAAAATATGTTTCAGAGACAATTTAATGGGCTTACCTTCCTCTTAAATTGGATACAAAATCTGCCTATGATCATAAATAATGACTTTCAGACTAATAGAGAGAATGGAATGAATTATCAATATTATTCATTTCAATTCCCAAATAGTCAGATTTGTTTGCTTCTGATAAAAAGTAAATGCATAATTTATTGTTTAAGTTCATAAACATATCTTCTTTTGGCATTCAACAAAAAATAAAAACCACCACCATAATAAATAAATAAAAGTAATTTCATCCGAATTGTCTACTTTCAGTTTCTCTTCTGGAAGTTCTGTTATTTTCCGATATTTGCGATGAAGGTCAAAGTCATGTATGTAAACATATTAGTGAGGCATAACAAAAAAACAGCATTGTCTATTAGTTATTTTAATCCTTTTCTTTACTGAATAATTTACTGTCACCTTTAAATTATTAATCCTTTTGATGACAATGACACATGTTTTGAAGAACGCTTTAATTTGTTACATCCTCTTTGATTGGATAAAAATTATAGTTTTAACCAATGAAAATCGACCTTTTATCTGACCAGTCTAATTGACATTTCTTACGCGAATTCTGACAGTTTCAATCAAAACAATGCATGAACTGTGCCCTGCTGATTTATTAAGTGTCACCCAATAGGTGTAAAACACACCATCAGTTAATAATCCAATTAAGCTTCAGGACAGCAGGGTTCGAATTTAACTTTGAGGAGCACTCGCAAAATTTTGAGAGTGCATTTTGAGGCAACTCGCAAAATGACAAATCAACTTGCAATTTTATTATTTGCTTTATTCCCTTATAATATTGTATAATTAAAGTAGAAATTAAAACCTAAGACATATTATGAATATTAAAAAGTATCAATCTTGAGTGACTCGACTACTAGAACTTGTTGATGGCTTATTCTATTTGGGGGGTATGGAAAGACTCGTCTGATGCTGGCAGCTTTTTGATAACAAAGCTGTCCAATAATTTGACATTGTTCACTTTGTATATTTACCCTCGCCATCGGGTTATTTAATACCCCTTCGACAAGCACGCTACAGATTTCATTAAGTCTATAAGTATTAAAAACAATAAAATAATAAATTTAAAATAAAAAAGCAACAGTAAATGTAGCGTGGATACTTTGGACCATGAAATATATCGATCAACGAAGTCTATTCATTTTGACAGGATGATGGGCTTTACATATAGTGCGCAAAAGCGCTAAATTTAGCCAATGATTGAGCTAGGTGATTACGTCATTCGTATTTACTTTGTATTATGCACGCCTCGGAGCATCCCGGAAAGATTCGAGATAAAACTCGGCCTTTTCCGTATTTGTTCTATTTTTGAAAACCTACTAGAGCGTGACTCCGTTCTGTCTTCTTTATACTGGTAGTGTAAACATGCCACTTATAGGCTGTTTACACTCGACTACATAGCGGAATTAAGTTCATGTTTATTCTTCTTTCCTTTTAACATTTTGTGGTCTAGAAAAAGCCACTCGCAGAATTTTGCGAGCTTGAATAAAAGTCACTCGCAATTTCCAAATGTCGCTCGCATTTTGCGAGTATGCGAGTCTAAATTCGAACCTTGGGACAGGAAGGGCATTATAACTGTAAACAGGCATATATAATTAAACCCTGTGATAAATTTGCGTAATTTTAAACACACTTTTTTTTAATTCCGGGGGATTTTCATCCCCCTCCGGGAGACTGGGGGATGGGTCGAAATTCCGGGGGATTTTTTCCCCCTCCGGGGGATATGG
The DNA here is from genome assembly GCF_026914265.1 of Mya arenaria. Taxonomy (NCBI): domain Eukaryota; kingdom Metazoa; phylum Mollusca; class Bivalvia; order Myida; family Myidae; genus Mya; species Mya arenaria. The sequence goes on along the minus strand of NC_069131.1, from coordinate 68,213,523 downwards.
CATGTATTGTATTGTAGGCCCGCTTGTCCAGCAATAATCTTTGGGGCAAAATGATTAACTAAATATGCATGTTCTAAACGTGTATCTTGTAAATTTTATTAACTAACCTATGTTTACTTGATCAAACCAACTTAATCAGGGCGTTTATCGACCCGAGCTCCCCGGGTTTTGATGCACAGAAATTGTAAATGACCTGAAATGACACATCATAAATCTGTAATATTAATCATTTGAAAGGAGCCACAAGACGTGATCTAAATGCCTTTTTAGCCTGACTATTCGAAGAATAAGGAGAGCTAATCTACTCACCCAAGCGTCGAAATTCTGGTTAAGATTTGGCATGTAACCACTTTTAAGTCAATACCTCAGCGAATACATCATGTATTGCATTGAAACCTTACACACAGGCTCCCAGCCATTTAACCTTCTTATTTAATCAAGTAAGATAACTCTATCTTTCATATTATTTAAATTGCCCCTTTGTTATGCGACTTAGAAATTCTGGTTAAGGTCTTGCATGTTAGCACACATAGGATAATATCTCAGCAACTACTTGATGTATTGCATTGAGACTTTATACAATGGTATTCAACCACCCAACCTAATTGAATAACCAAGTTAGATAAATGTTTTTTGCAAATAATGGCCCTTTATTATTAGACTTAAACATTCTGGTTAAAATTTTGCATGTAACCACATTTATGTTAATATCTCAGCACATCGTGTATTGCATTAAAAATCCAACTGATTATCGATCTGGAACCTGAACGCTTTCCATGTTAATTAGCAGCACTCAAACTCATTGACGTTATTACTCCGCCCATTATGCAAATTAACGGATACCTTCGGCTGTTTTGCTTAGTACGATGGTTTAAAAAATAACAATGCGTAAATATATTTTGTTTTAGTTTTTTTATACCATATTATTCAATTTAAAAAATATATTTTTGTATTCGTTTTTAATGTGTAACAGAAAAAAATAAACGTTTTTCGTTGCACATGGTCTAAAAAGCGTGGGAAACAGGTTCACGCTTACCTTCTGTCAATTTTAATGAAAGTGAAAGGAAAACTGTGTAAAACTTTCAGTGTACAGTAAAGTTCTATTATATAATAGTTTTATTGTTATGCCATTTATGTAAAATAAAAACATTGTTGCAATATTGACAATAGGAACATTGAATGTTTTTGTTTGCTTACGGACAAAATGAAAAACATGAAAGTGAAACTGAAAGTAGAAATGAGAGATATCGGTGAAACTTGAAATAATCCCTGTTGCATGTAGGACTCTGACAAGAATGCATAGGGTTACATAACGAATAGTACATGCATAATTCCTGTTTCACTGAACATTCATTAAATAAATAATACATTCATAAGAGTCAGAACATAATTTTCCAAGTTTTGACCCTGAGATTTTTTTAACCACCTAAGAACAGGTAATAAGACAACAAGGTATAGTCCAGTGCTCCAGCTAGGCCTAAATAGCAGGATGTGGCACCCTGCTGTCCTTTTCCAGCCTTCTGCTGCCCTTTTACCACACCCTTCTGTGCCCTTTTGTTTGACAGAGCAAAATTTCAGAAATTAAAGTATAAAAAGTAAACATAATTTTGACACTAATTAAAGTAAAGATAACAGCTAAGGTGTTCATAACAAACTTATGATTACTGTAGTATGGAAAGTAGTTACTACACATACACAAAAATTGAACATTGGCCTATGCAATTATGCCCCATTAAGGCTCATTCAGTGCAGATCAAAAGTGCCCTTTAATGGCCTAGCACCCTACCCTCTTATTTGAGATTTTTCTAGAATGAAAAGTGAATTAATACAGCTGATCCTAATAAAACACTGGAATTGTATTTTTATGCCCCCGAAGGTTGGCATTTTAAAATCGCACCGTCCGTCTGTCCGTGTGTCCGGCTCAACAACTCGTGTCCGGGCTGTAACTTTCTCTTGTATGGACAGATTTTAAAATAACTTGCCACATGTGTTCAACACACTAAGACGACGTGTAGCGTGCAAGACCCATGTCCCTACCTCCAAGGTCAAGGTCACACTTAGTGTTTATTCACAATGGAATGCTGCATATAAGTTCATAAGAGTAAAGGTTGTCGTGTCCAAGCTGTAACTTTCCCTTGTATGGCCAGGTTTTAAAATAACTTGCCACATGTGTTCGACATACCAAGACAATGTGTCGCGTGCAAGACCTGTGTCCCTACCTCTAAGTTCAAGGTCACACTTAGTGTTTATTCACAATGGAATGCTGCATATAAGGACATAGAGTATAGGTTGTTGTGTCCGGGCTGTAACTTTCCCTTGCATGGACATATTTTAAAATAACTTGCCACATGTGTTCGACATACCAAGACGACGTGTCGCGTGCAAGACCCTTGTCCCTCCCTCTAAGGTCAAGGTCACACTTAGGTGTTTATTCACAATGGAATGCTGCATATAAGGACATAGTATAGGTTGTCGTGTCCGGGCTGTACCTTTCTCTTGTATGGACATATTTTAAAATATGTTGAAAGCCCTGAATTTTACTAAAATGTACATAAAATTTTTGGTCCTACAAAATCTGGTCCGGTCCTGCAATGTAGACTGTATTGCAGGACCTCGTGTCCTGCAATGTGATAATGACTTTAATACGGACTGCTGTTAAACTTACTGAGTAGGCTCACTGGTCATAAAAATACTGTGATCTATATATATAACTTGTACAAACACAGGGCTCACCTAGTTTTGTTGTTTTGGCGAGGTTTCTCAAGGGTTAAAAATTAATATCAGGATATTCAGAATGACACAAAAACACTGCTCTCCAACCAATATCTGGCCTGCATATGGGTATCAGAGCAAGAACTAACTGTATTTCTGCAAATGTCATCACAAAACACTGGGGGCCGTTTCAATAAAGGATTTTAGTCTTAACTTCAATTATCTTAAATCTGTATAAAGAGCACCAATGGTAATACATCATATTGGTCTTATTTCATTATCTCTTAAGTTCATTTTATTGATGGTTAAAGCTAATTATCCCCTGCCGAATCGAAGGTTTCGGGAGGGGATATTGTTTTGGCGTTGTCCATCCGTTCGTCATTAGGCCCGTCCGTCCTGAAACATATCTTGGTAGGCATTGAACAGAAAATGTTCAAACTTGGTCAGAATGTTCCCCTTGATCAAATCTCTATCACTTGTAAAAGTGGGTCACATGGGGTCAAAAACTACGTCAAATCTTAGAAAAATCTTCGGAACAAACTAGAGGCATTACACATGGTCAAATATTCATGAAACTTAATCAAAATGTTTTCCTTGACGAACTCTTGGACGTATATAAAACTGTGTCACATATGATCGAAAATTAGGTCACTAGGTCACAATATTAGAAAAATCTTGTCAAAAACCATTTCATGATAGTGATTGGTCGGATTATGTTCATACATGTATGACTGAACACATGATAATAAATATCATAGCATTGAAACTCGATGAGCTTGAAAATAACACACAGTGAACATGATAAACAGATACCTTAAAATGTCATTTTCCACTATCTACTGTTATCACTTCAGACAAATCTGAACTTTCACTTTGAAATCATTCAAATTCATAGGAACTATTACAAATGTTAATCTATATTCAAAACATTTATTTCAAATAATTCCAAACAAACTCAAACTTATATCCAACGTTCATAACGGTCCATTTCTCTACAGCCATATTACATGTTAATATAGGAATATTCCACCTACTTTTCATTTCCAATCTATGAACTTTGCCTAATCAGGCAGGGGATATCAATTCAACAAATTTGCTTGTTTCATTTAAATCTGAAGCAGAGTTATGGAACTATGATACTATAATAATTTCAATTTGCGACTAAAATCGACTAAGATCTTTATTGAAAACCCCCCCTGGGGTACTGGCATTAATCTCATCTTATGTTTTTCAATGCAAGTAAATCAAGTAATTTAAAAATGGATATGCAGCTAGTTAATACGCTTTATTTTTTTCACCATTTTTGGCAAGGGGCTGTGGCCTAACTCCCTTTTATATTAGGAAAATGCCTTATTTTGACTAAAATTGAGAATTACAGAAAAACACAGACATACAAACTATGCTTTAAATGCTTGTTCAAGAAATGAACAGAATTCTTAAAAAGATTGGTAGAAATGATAAAAGAATGTAATTCAGTGTTTTTTTTAAGAATACATCAACTCTTTCATGCAATAAAGTTTTGGGTGTCCATGTCTTATACGTAGGCCTTTTTCTATAGTACCCACGGGTCCTATTCCCAAAGCAAAATATATGATATTTTTTCCAATCTTTAGGAAAACATAGCAATTAAAAGTAAAAAAGAAAGAAATTATGCAAGTCTTTTGACCTGTACTGGTTGTTTCAACATCCTTATAAATATTAAAAATAAATATTATCTGTCATGATTTATTGCATTAGATATTTACACCCTAAGCATTGATATTTCAGCCATTTCAGGTCTTTTGAAAGGGAAAAGAAACTCATATTTAATAATTTCCTTATTCGCAGAAGACTGAAAAGCTTGTTCTATTAGATGTTAAATTTCCCAATTTGGGCACATTTCCCAAAATATCTAGGGTCTTTTCCCAAATTTGGCAGAAAAAGCCTTGATTTGCTAGTCCATACATCGGGACTATTTATAGTTATGCACCCCTTAAACCAAGGTTGTCCAAGTGATAACTCAACAAAGCCTGTACCTATGGGACTCAGACTTGACCTTGAGGTTAGGCTTGACAAGCAGTCGACCCATATTGATTTTGAGGGCATACATGTCATATCCTCTGGCAGTGGAAAAAACGCCCGGAATTCCGACCCATCCCCCGGTACTCTTCTAGGGGATCCATATCCCCTGTTTGTTTTTTTTCAGAAAAGCTTGAGGGTCACTCATAATATACAGTTGAAAGCATAAATATTATGAGTGTGAAATGCAATAAACACACAATTTGTAGTTTTGTTGTTCCATCAAAGACCAATTTGATTAAGTCTAAAGTTGATGTTATTAGACTAAGAGTGTGTTTCTGTATTTGTAAGTCTAATATTATAAATGTAGATATTGTGCTAAATTTTGCTCCTTAAAAATCTTCTGATGTAATATCAAAATCCCATAGAATTCAGACCAAAATCCCCTGGAAAGCCTCTCAGAAATATGGCATGTATGTGTTGGGATATGGTCAAAGGTCATGGTCACAGTCAGTGACCTTGAAAGCAAAAAGCTTGTCCAAACGAAAACAATGCTTGGACCTGTGATCCCCAAACTTGACTTGGGGGCTGGGCCTGACCAGTAGATGACCCCTATTGATTTTGAGGTCATCAGTTTAAAGGTCACTGGGCCTGACCAGTAATTAATCCCTGATTGATTTTGAGGACAATGACCTTGAAGACTAAAAGCTTTCCCAAGAGTGATATCTTGACACCCATGCCTGTTGAGGCAGCTCATTGGTGAAAAAATGTTGATTGTGCTTTGTTTAAATGATTGACAAGCTCATTTTGCTAAATTGCTCAATTAATATGAAACCATTAGGCAACATGAAAACAACAATATGAATTTCTTTATACTTAATTGTACAATTATACTAATGCTACATGTAGTTGGAGGGATTAAGATTAGCACAGTTGTAAACAATGTTAACATGGACTAGACATAATTATTAAGTTGCATTTCAAGATTTGGTAGTTGATATTAATATGCTTTAATAGGGCTATCTTATATTTTTGGAAGATTTTTAAAAAAACCTTCATTATGGCAAATAGACACTAGTTCTCTACTTTTCAGGTCATTTAACCAGACAGGAGTAGCAACGCATAACTATTGCGCATTCACTAAAATCACTTGATTGCCAAAAAAAAGTTATGGGAGTTTCACTTGAGATGTACCGGCAAAGAATAGGGCGATACAAGAATCATGCAAAAGGCATCATCGATGGTAAGTTATTACGGTATATTTATTCAAAATGAGACAAACTGCATATATTTCAGAACATTGTAGGAAAGAAGTTGTTAAAACACTTTTTCTTTTTTTCTTTTACCGAGTTAATTATCTTATGTTGCAAACATAATTATTGGATAACTTTTTGGTAATTGATACACAATTTCGCTATACTCCAAACTAAACCAAATAATTAACCAGTCAAAATGTCAATTGGCTGCAGTGAGTCTAATTGTGCGTTCCTTTCTAGCTTGGCCGACAACAGTTGTCAACGAGAAAGACCTTGTTGTGATCGCAGGTCATTTTCGGTGTAACTGCAAGATACTTGGTAACGCACTTGGAGTGACGACTCCTGTAATCGCCGGCCATCTGATTTGCCCGAACGTGCTGACCTTTCTTCAAACATGGAGGAAAGAAGTAGAGAACCCTACCTTAAGGCTGCTTCTTGACTTGCTCAAAGGTGTGCCAGAGGGTTCCATTGATTGGAAAGGGCTACGGAAAGGCTATGGTATGTGTTGAGAAACTCACTGGACTAGAAATAACCCTTAAGCTGTATTCAGAGCTCCTCGGCCATTTTTATCGAAAACAACCTGGGATGTACACTGGTACTTCAATCGAAGTAGTTCGTAAAAATTTGAATTATATTATCAATAAAATGTAGTGTATAAGCTTGTAGTTGTAGATTTAAGTTTTAATGGATTGCCAGGGGAGTGTATTATTGCAAACATAATTAAGATTCCCAAGAGTTAAGTCATTAAGTCTAACTGGTAAACTGAAAATACTACGCAATCTACTTGCAGCATAGTTAAAGTGTACCAATATCTGACATTGTAAACCGTCAATATACATCCGAGGTTGTTTTCGATAAAAATGACCAAGGAGTTCCAAATGCCTTATGCTGATCTTGGATTATGTAATAAGCGTTTCAATTTTACGTTGATGAAAAGTGATGTTAGGTATTAACTATGAAGTGATTACATCTTTCCTGCATTATTATGACATCATATGATAAACTGTTTCCGTGCCGTTCTATTTACAGAATGAGTGAGAAATAATTACTGTAAGGTTTCCTTAAATGATTTTTTTTTACTATTGTGAAAAGAAATAATGAACATTTGGTAATAATATAAAGAAAGAATTGCATGATTGATGTCATAATCTGGGATATGAATGCAGTTGGGCTGGTTAAAATATAGGGTCCTTCAACTTCACACACTTTAACCAGCCCAACTGCGTTCATACCCCAATAATGACATCAATTATGCAACTCATTCCTTAATTTAACTTAATTAGCACACACATTTTTTGCATAGATTTAACCCTTTAGCACATAGGCAAGTGGCCAGATTACACCTTCCAGTCAGTAGCCAACTTACTGATAAGCAGTCCTTATCTGTATAGGCATTTTAGGGGAATTGAAAAAGAGCAAATTACTACAGCGGTGGGACCTTAAAATCAATATTACTCCAAATAATTGTGGCCAAATCTTTTTTATGTGAATACATTTTTTATAGATAATTAAATTATCTAATAAATGGTGTCAATGATAAATTATTAAATGATTTTATTTCATCTGTGAATGCATTTCCAAGATGGAATTGTAACATTTCTTTGAAATGTCATAATTTCATTAAATCAAAGGGTAAAAAAATGCTGGGATCGATCTAAATTTTATTACCCCTATCATAAAAAAGACCCATCTGGATTAAAAAGCCGGCAATTGATGTTCTTGTGTATAATACACAGAAATATGGCAGGAATATCCGGTGTCATCCAGGTGAGTGATCCAGTCCAGGGTGTCTGTTTAACTTAATTACCCCCTCATAAAATTGTTATATAAATGTTTTTTCAGTATGAATAATGCATATATAGATTATCAAATGCTTGCATAAATGTGTTTACCTGACCTATTTTACGGCCGGAACCATGCTGGACATCAATCAGCTCCACAGAAAATTTACTCATCATTTCTCAGCTACTTATTGTTTCTATTGTTTGTAAACAAAATATTATCTTCAAATAATTATAATCTTCATTGATTTAAATGGTAAATTGAACTAACGTAATATATTTTATAATTTGGGCATCAATGCATAAAATTTTGGGATTTACCATACAGTACTCGGCCTCGTGGTCTTATTACGTCACAATGGGATATGACATCTGCGATTGGCAGTATAAATAAATACCTTCTAATTTTAGCAGGCGATATTTTCAAGGGAAAGTCAATACCCAAAAGGTTAAGCTTTAGTTTTATAAACATCCGGGCTATTGTTTACCAAAAGAAAGATGCAAAATCGATTTATTGAAATGACCCTATTGAAATATGCGGGATATGGGTTTACATCCAGTAGTTGATACTCCTAATGGGCTATATCGGCCAAGCTCGTATACATGCGCTAAAGGGTTAAGCAAAAAACAATTTTAGCTCAACTATTTGAAGAATAAAGAGAGCTAAACCCTACTCATCCTGGCGTCGGTGTCAGCAACATGCCTTGGTTAAGGTTTTGCATGTAAGCACAAATAAGTCAATAACTCAGCAGCTACTTGATGTCTTGCAATGAAACTTTATACAACCAAGTATGATAACTTTATCTTGCATATAATGCAAAGTATTGCTTTTGTTTCTATTTTTGGAAAACAGTCCTACATGAATAACACGAAATAATTCATTTCATGTATTGAGGCATTTGCAATGTTTGTCTAGGACAGACTGTATTTTCTATTTTCTTAGGTCTGAAGTCAAAGATGTCGTGCTTGATGTCAAGTTCGATTATTCCGTTATCGGGCTTCGAAGACCGGTACAGTAGGAATACTACTACAAGGGTGTCAGGTCAGGATCTAATACGCACATAAATATGTAGATTAGAAATTATGTCAAATATTTTAAAAATCACTATTGCATTTTCTTCTGTGATACATCATCATAGTGGTCGAGTGGTAAGCGAGCGATGTTTGCTTCCCTGACAGAGCTGATGATTATTATTTTTCTAATTGCATGTATAGATCTATAACAGATTTTTTTCATAGGTATATATGTTTGTTAGTCCCTGTTCAAGCTCTTCAGAGTTTAAACTTAATGTTTATCATTGCAACATAAAATTAATGTTAAAAGAAATATTTAATAAGTACAGTAAAACCCCTTTATTCAGACAACCATGGGACATTGTGAAAAAGGGTCTTAAAAGCGGGGTGGTCTCATTACTGAGTTTGTGCTGATTAGGTTAGTGAATTGTCAAGTGGTGGAATTCATTAGATGTCTACATGTCCATGTACAGGTATTATTGGGTATTGGTAATATGGGGCTATTGTGAATTCTATTCAAACAGAAAAAATAAATAAAAAGTTGTGTCATTTATTAGCTCGACTATTCGAAGAATAAGGAGGGCTATACTACTCCGACCGTCGGCGTCCGGGTAAAATTTTAGGGCAAGTTGGGATTTTCACTTATAAGTCCAATACCCTTCATTCAATTGGCTTAATACTTCACACAGTTGTTCAGGGCCATCACATGATGAGGTTAGATTACTCCATATTATCCTTTATACAAATTATGGCCCCTGATTGATTATGGAACTTAGGTTAAAGTTTTAGGGCAGGTTGGGATATTTATTAATAACTTCTATACCCTTTGTTCAATTGACTTAATACTTCACACAGTTGTTCAGGACCATCACACAATAAGGTTTCATAACTCCATATTACCCTTAATACAAGTTATGGCCCCTGATTGACTTAGGTTAAAGTTTTAGGGCAGGTTAAAGTTTTAGGGCAAGTTGGGATTTTCACTTATAAGTCCAATACCATTCATTCAATTGACTTAATACTTCACACAGTTGTTCAGAGCCATCACATAATGAGGTTAGATAACTCCATATGATCTTTTATACAAATTATGGCCCCTGAGTGACTATGGAACTTAGGTTAAAGTTTTAGGGCATTTATTAATAACTTCTATAGCCTTCATTCAGTTGACTTAATACTTCACACAATTGTTCAGGACCATCACACAATGAGGTTACATAACTCCATATTATCTTTAATACAAATTATGGCCCCTGATTGACTTAGGTTCAAGTTTTAGGGCAAGTTAAAGTTAGGGGAAAGTTGGGATTTTAATAAAAAAAACTTATATACCTTTCATTCAATGCACTTAATAAAATGCAAAATTTTTGGCGACCATCTTACAACAAGAAACATAACTCCTTTTTAACCCTAAATACAAATTATGGCCCTTGAATATATATATTTTTTTTAAATTTTATTTTAATTTCTTTTCAAAGGCACATTTTTATATTCTTCACCACATTTTCATAAGGGAAAACAAGTTATTTGAATGACTTGCTTCATTGTTGGGAAGGCATCATCAAAGTCACCTTATGTATTGAGTAATTTTAGCTAGGTTTGACATAAAGAGACCAAACTTGATATATACGAGGATACCTTTTACGGGAATGCGTCTGAGGCCCCTTAGATCAAGGTTAAGGTTACTATTAATAGAAAAAGGGTTGGTATTGAATAACTTAAGTAAGGGTCTACATATTGTGACCAAACTTGGTATATAGGAAGAGTTTATAGAGACCTTTCCCGAGATTGTGTTTTGGGCCCCGAGAGCTATGGTCTAGGTCAAGGTCACTGTTGCTAAAAAAGAAATATGGTTAGTACTGAATAACTCAAGTAAGGATTGACATAGTGTGACCAAACTTGGTATATAGGACAAGTTTATGCAGAGCTTTCATGGATTGCCTTTTGGCCCCCTAGGGTCAAGGTCACTGTTACTAAAAATAGATTACTGTTTCAGTTATGGTTGACATACTGTGACCAAACTTGATATGTAGGAAGAGTTTATGGAGAATTGTCATGGGATTGTGTTTGGGGCCCTTAGGATCAAGGTCACTGTTACAAAAAATAGAAGAAAGCAGTTGAAACTGAATCTCTTCTGCCAATCATTAAAAACCTGGTTTTGTCACATCGCGATTCTTGTTCACTTTTTAATTTGATTGTTTTATTGCTTTTGACAGGCACATATTACATTGTTATTGTATTCACTTCTAAGTCAAAGTGGCGTAGTCGAGCGCACTGTCTTACGACAGCTCTTGTTAATTTACATCATACAAATTTCAAAGAATAACATGCATTAAAACAACACAGTTTCAATGTTACAGTTTCACAGTAAGTCTCCCCGAGAATCCAATCAAAAGCATTAAATCAATCAAAAACCCATCAATTATCAAACACTTCCGTGTGTTTCACTCTAATCTTGACCTCTATCGTAAAGCAGCTACTTGTTGTCGTAAAGTGGTCGGTGAATATCCTTAAACCGGGACACATGTTGTAAACTTTGTAAATGCGTGTCAATCGAGGTGTGAACACAAACATGTATAATACCTATTAACAAATTGCCTGCGGTTGCATTAACGGATCAATTTAACATGTGATTAATTAAAGGGGACTGGATTAAGTGGTCGTATTACAGAATAACCGGGTGCCCGTATTTTCGGGGTTTATGACCTTTGATTTATAGAGGAAAATGATCCGGTCTGAAAAAAATCGGTCTATAAGCAGGTTGGTCATGAAAACGGGGTGGTCGCATATAGAGTTTTAATTGTAGTTTGCAATACTCGAATTTCCAATGTATGAAATCAAAAATGTATTCAGACATATTTTTTTCTTTTTAGAAAGTGACTCAGATATCAGTCAATGTGATGTGTAAGTATTTTAGTGAGTTATATCCTGTCATTCTTACTGAACATGTGAACTGCAAAGACAGCTATTTGGTGACATGAATCAGTCCATGTAAGTTGAAAGAGTGGTCTAGTTGTATTGGTGTTCAACTATCACAAAAGAGGTTGTGCGTTCAACCCCACCAGGGTGAGAGTGGTCTAGTGGTAAAGGTGTTCGCCTCTCACCAAAGAGGTTGTGCGTTCAACCCCACCAGGGTGAGAGAGGTCTAGTGGTATAGGTGTCCGCCTCTCACCAAGAGGTTGTGCGTTCAACCCCACCAGGGTGAGAGTGGTCTAGTGGTATAGGTGTTCACCTCTCACTAAAGAGGTTGTGTGTTCAACCTCACCAGGGTGAGAGTGGTCTAGTGGTATAGGTGTTCACCTCTCACAAAAGAGGTTGTGTGTTCAACCTCACCAGGGTGAGAGTGGTCTAGTGGTATAGGTGTCCACCTCTCACCAAAGAGGTTGTGTGTTCAACCTCACCTGGGTGAAGGTGGTCTAGTGGTATAGGTATTCACCTATCACAAAAGAGGTTGTGTGTTCAACCTCACCAGGGTGAGAGTGGTCTAGTGGTATAGGTATTCACTAGGGATGCAAACGAATATTCGAATATTCGTTCAAACGTTTGGTATTCAAATGTCAAAATCAGTGTTCGAATATTCGAAAAAAAGAGTGATAATACTAATTCTCAATAAAGAGAATAAAAAACTTTTTCCTACAACATTGTTGTTGTTTATAAAGTTTGTTTCCTTTGTTTTACAACGACTGGCCCCTATTGCCAGAGTTGTGAATGTGATGACAATACACTAAACACGCGTCATATGTCATTTAGGGACATATCGTCGGGTACTGTAAAAAGTCCCACTACTTTTACAATAACTGACTAGGAATCGGCTTTAACACCAATGTTTTGTCTCGGCTGCAAATTAAGCTGAACAACATAGCTCAAAATGCCGTGATGATATGAATGCCATGCGCTACAATAATGTCGTTACATGTATGTGCTTTAAACTGATTTCAATGGTTCGATACAATGTTCGTGCTTTGAAATGTAACTGTAAAGTGTAGCGTTTTAGGATATATTTCCTCTATTGTTAAACAATAGATGAGTCAAATCCAGATATGTTTTCGGTTAATTATTTTACTAGTTCCCGAGTTGGTTTAGGTTTTCCATAGTTATATTAAGTCAATTTAAAGGTCAATCTCAGAAGGAGGCTGCTTGTCCTACGGAAGGACCTTCCGTGGGCCTAAAACTATATTTGACTAGGAATCCATCTATTTTCACATTGTTTACGAATATATAGGCAGCGGAATTGAAATTATTTGATTATGTTGTTTGTCTGTTTATAATGTATTGTTTTTTTTTCTTTCTAAAATATCATATTTCAAAGTCTCATTTGGGGGAAATGAGGGCCCACCGCGCGTACTCGCTACGACAAAGTAGAGTAAAATTGCCCCGGCTATTACTTAAGCGAATAATGATACATTTAGTAGAAGTTAACTACATCTTCCAAAACATGTATTTTGGTAATCGAATATTCGAATATTCAATCGAAAGAATTACAGAATATTCGAATATCAATTTTGCCATTCGTTTGCATCCCTAGTATTCACCTATCACAAAAGAGGTTGTGGGTTCAACCCCACCAGGGTGAGAGTGGTCTAGTGGTATAGGTGTTCGCCTCTCACCATAGAGGTTGTGGGTTCCATCCCACCAGGGTGAGAGTGGTCTAGTGGTATAGGTGTTCGCCTCTCACCGTAGAGGTTGTGGGTTCCACCCCATCAGGGTGAGAGTGGTCTAGTGGTATAGGTGTTCACCTCTCACCGTAGAGGTTGTGGGTTCAACCTCACCAGGGTGAGAGTGGTCTAGTAGTATAAGTGTACGCCTCTCACCGTAGAGGTTGTGGGTTCAACCCCACCAGTATGAGAGTGGTCTAGTGGTATAGGTGTCCGCCTATCACAAAAGAGGTTGTGGGTTCAACCCCACCAGGGTGAGAGTGCTCTAGTGGTATAGGTGTTTGCCTCTCAACCAAGAGGTTGTGTGTTCAACCTCACCAGGGTGAGAGTGGTCTAGTGGTATAGGTGTTCGCCTCTCAACCAAGAGGTTGTGTGTTCAACCTCACCAGGGTGAGAGTGGTCTAGTGGTATAGGTGTTCGCCTCTCAACCAAGAGGTTGTGGGTTCAACCTCACCAGGGTGAGAGTGGTCTAGGTATTCACCTATCACAAAAGAGGTTGTGGGTTCAACCCCACCAGGGTGAGAGTGCTCTAGTGGTATAAGTGTTCGCCTCTCAACCAAGAGGTTGTGGGTTCAAGAGAGTGAGAGTGGTCTAGTGGTATAGGAGTTTGCATCAAACCCAAGAGGTTGGGGGTTCCATCTCAACCAGAGTGAGAGTGGTCAAACAAAGAAAAACGTGATAATGACATTTTCAGTCTAAACTGGTTTTATCATAATTTGATTATTGAAGAGAATAGTATGCTTCTTATAGTAAATATGTTTTACTGTTTGTTTAATTTTTAATCCATGTAAACTTCAGGGTTGAAGGGTTCCATGAGAACAGCGAAGGGTGGACAGAGATTATTAGGAAGTAAGTGGGTTTACATTATTTAAATGTCCAAAAGTGGTTCCATCTATGTATGAATGGGAGTTATGCAAATAGAAATAAAATGCATAAAACAAAGAAACAAGAAAAGCCCCCTTTTACGAGAATCAGGGTTTGAATAATTTTAAAAATGCATTTAAAAATATCTGTACTAGACTACTTGTTAAAGAGTTTTTATAGGACTGAGAGTTTTTAGTCTAGTTTTTGCAAAAAGAATACTTTTTGGGATTGATAATGTGGGCTGAAGTACTTTCAGTAAAAAAAACATGTTTATGTTAACAAAATCCTCATGGTTTTACAAAATTAAATAACAGGTTAATGAAGGGTTTTAGTACCGTACTATCTACTAGGAAAAAGTGAAGAAAAGTTTGTTTTAAGCATCTCCAACAATCCACAACAGTTTTCAAAACGAGAGCAAAATTTGTTATTTTTCAGTTGTTGATTCTGAAATATGTTCTAAAACAAACTGAAATGCAGGCCCAAATCTCTTGAACAATCTTACATTGATTATTTCATGATTATGCGCACTATTTTCGGCATAAATTGTGTAATAGTCTCTTTGAAAGGGTTGACAGACTTTTAAATGAAATTATGTTTAAGATTATAATCAATTTAATATATTTTATTTTTTTAAAGTCAAGAACATGATAATTGCTTAAACTTATTCAATATCAATACATGCACATTTATAGAAAATATCAAATTCTGATAACAAGATTGAAACCATGTATTTAATAGCTGAAACCGTAAAAATATTAAATGATAAATGAGTGCTTAATGATTTACTTTAATTAACTTTCATCCCATTAGTAAGAAATACCTTGTTTTCTGCACCTTTCTTTCAAATTTAACTCGGTATCCTTCATAACAACCATTGTTTTTGACATTTATTTATCCTTTTTAGTATATATTTAAACAGTTGTATTTATTGTGGTACATCTTATTTGGGAGTAAGTATTACTTAAAATAATAATTGACAATTTTTCATGCAGTTAATTGTAAATCAAATTTGTCCCAGTTTATTAAAGCATTATACTTCATTGAGGAATTTGTCAGTTAAAAATAAACTCCGATATGTTTCAGCTTTAACACTGATTAATTTATTTACAGGAAGCTACAAGTAGAAGTTCCAAAACCGTGCATTCAAGAAATCCGAGGACAAGGGGACAGCAATATGAATTCCATCAAAGAAAAGTCAGGACTTCGGAGCATTGCAGTGGACAGGCGAAGACAAAAGGCCAAATGGAGGGTCATAACGATGAGGTGTGTACTTATATAAACATTTTAACATAATTATATTGCTTAAGTACACATTGCATTCACATGTAAGGTATTAAAATTCAGAATCCAAAACTTCAACTTGAAAATGAATTGGTTATAAGGTAACTAGTGTTCTTATGAGTTAACATTTGATGACAGTTAGCCCCATACTGTGTGTTTACTGCCAGAAGGCACCAAAACCTCAAAAGTGAGTTGCAACACAAGATTTTAGGTCTGAGAACAGTATTTTTCCTATTATACATGTCCGTTTTAGAGCTTTTTTTTTGAAAAGAAGGTGAGGTACTGTCTTAGTTTGGGTTTTAAGGTCATCGTCGGCATGAAAATTTACCCATTTGAACATTATTACATAATTTGGTTCCATAACTCCATATCATCCTGAATAAAAATTATGGCCCCTGATAGACTTGGTAACTTAAATCAAAGTTTGAGGGCACATTGTGACTGATTAAAGTTTTAAGGCAAATTGGTATTTTCACTAATAAATCTTTTACCCTTCATTCATGAAATTTACTTCATTCTTTACACAATTGTTGACAGCCATCACACAATTAGGTTTCATAACTCCATGTTATCCTTTATTCAAATTATGGCTACTTATTGACTTGGGAACTTAGGTTAAAGTTTTAGGGCACAAACTCAGGTTAAAGTTTTAAGGCACATTTTTTACAATAAAAGTTGAAGTGCAAGTTAGGAATTTCACCAATAACTTGTATACCCTTATTCAATTCACTTCATACTTGACACCATTGTTGACGGCCACCATACAGTTGGGTTTCACAACTCCATGTTATCTTAGATACAAATTATGGCCTTTGATTGATTTAGAAAGTTTGGTTGAACTTTAAAGGGGCTGTACTCTGTATGATGAAATAGCGAAAAAATAGAAAATTGTCGAAAACTGACATAAACTTGGTATCGATGTGTACGATGCATTGATATTTATGCCCCCACAAAGTGGCGGCATATAGGGTTGCCCTTGTCCGTACGTACGTCTGTCCGTACGTACGTACGTACGTCCCGAAGATTGTTTCCGGTCTAATTCTTGAAAACCGTTTGTCCAATCCTCACCAATCTTTAAACACATGTTTGTGACCATAATTCTTGATCAAGTTCGATAGTCATGGAAATCGCTTTAGTCATTTAGGAGTTACGGCCCTTTTTGCCAAAAATACTTCAAAAATATATGTTTCCAATCTAATTCTTGAAAAGTATGTGTCCAATCCTCACCAAACTTTACATACATGATTTTGACCATAATATCTTGATCAAGTTCGATAGCCATGGAAATCGCTTTTGTCATTTAGGAGTTACGGCCCTTTATTTGCAAAAAAAGACTCGAAAAATACGTCCCGAAGATTGTTTCCGATCTAATTCTTGAAAACTGTTTGTCCAATCCTCACCAAACTTTAAACACATGTTTGTGACCATAATATCTTGATCAAGTTCGATAGTCATGGAAATCGCTTTAGTCATTTAGGAGTTACGGCCCTTTTTTGCCAAAAATACTTCAAAAATCATTATGGCTTATTTTCTGTGACAAAAAACCGAAGTGGGGGCATCCGTGTCATATGGACACATTTCTAGTTACTAACTGAAGTAACACATAGTTTACAAGTAATTTATTGTACCCAGTTTTTTTATATTTTTCCTTTAAAAAAGATTACTAGGTATGTCTACCTAGTAGAATTCATTCCTTATGCGTGATTGGCTGGTTGATGTTGTCAGTTGGTATTACCAAGTTAGGTATATAGCTTAAATATTCCAACCGTTGAGAGTGAGCCTTCGTAGCACAGTGGATAAAACACTGGACTGCAATTTTGGTGACACCGGTTCGAACCCGGTCTCCGACTCCATTTTTTTTTTACATTTTGGTAATTTTTTACAATTATGATATCAAAAAGTAAAACATTTTAATAAATAATTGTCCTGAGATTTGTTACAGAAAAAAACTTTTTTTGGTGCCAATCTGGTGTACAGTCCTTTTAATGGCAACTTGGGGTTTTAACTCAAATCTCAATTTATGTTCATTCAATGGACTTAATACTGCACACAGTTACTGTTGTTCACGGACATCCCACAATTAAAAAAAAAGCCCTGACATATATTGGATCCCTTTAAGGGATATAAAATAAGATAGGTGTTAGAAAATGTTGTTGAAAGATGCAAAATCCCTTTACGTGAACCATGTCTTAGTGTTGCTTGGCACATGCTCCTTGTTTCATGGCATTGGAGAGGGTTGCTAAATACTTTGGGTACAGATAAGTGTTTATGTGCGCATGTGTGTGGGTACCTTTTCATCCATATATGTGTATATTGTATCATTTTAGAATGACATGTACAATACCACGAAAAAGTGTATGACTATCAGCAAGCCTTCATGTTCAAGTTTAAAGTGAAATCTCGCAAACAACTACTAAACTAAACTGTTACTCTACGCATACAAGTAGCTAAATGTACTGTACATGTTTGATAACCTGTCAATAAACTCCATGACTTTTAAATAGTATTTTATGAGTAGAATAATGTTTCCAATGGTTTTACAGAGGATCAGTGAAGTCCATGCAGAAAGCTCGGGCAATGATTCAGGCAATGATTGCCGACTGGCAACAAAAATTCAACAATTCCAGTAGCCATGAAACTGTTAGGTGTGTATGAGTGCTTATAAAGGTTACACATTGTAATAATTTATAAGTTGTAGTTTGAATTGTAATTAACTATGAATCTCAGTTTTATTTTTCCATGAACCATGTAAATTGTCAACATTGCATTTGTTGTATGTGAAATCTTGAAAAATCTGGCTTCCATGAAATATGTACTTCAACATATGTCTTTTTAAAAGCCTTTCATAACATACTGTGAAATCATAAATATTGCTGGGACATTAATTTTCGTGGATTTCGTGGGTTGGTTTATCCACGAATTCAAGATCCCAACAAAAATTTGACCTTTATTTTTGAAATTATCATGCCTATGTAAAAAGGTATACATGTATTCACATGAATATACATTGTCGCGGTATACAACTTGTAAGTACCTAAATCATTGTTAATTTTACTATTAATATGTTTTTTATGCCCCCGAAGGTGGGCATATTAAAATCGCACCGTCCGTCTGTCCGTCCGTCCGTCCGTCCGGCTCTGTAACTTTCCCTTGTATGGACAGATTTTAAAATAACTTGCCACATGTATGTGTTCCACATACCAAGACGACGTGTGGCGTGCAAGACTCGTGTCCCTACCTCAAAGGTCAAGGTCATACTTAGTGTTTATTCACAATGGAGTGCTGCATATAAGGACATAGAGTATAGGTTGTCGTGTCCGGGCTGTAACTTTCTCTTGTATGGACAGATTTTAAAATAACTTGCCACATGTGTACCACATACCAAGACGACATGTGGCGTGCAAGACCCGTGTCCCTACATCAAAGGTCAAGGTCATACTTAGTGTTTATTCACAATGGAGTGCTGCATATAAGCATAGATTATAGGTTGTCGTGTCCGGGCTGTAACTTTCCCTTGTATGGACAGATTTTAAAATATCTTGCCACATGTGTTCCACATACCAAGACGACGTGTCGCGTGCAAGACCCGTGTCTCTACCTCAAAGGTCAAGGTCACACTTAGTGTTTATTCACAATGGAGTGCTGCATATAAGGACATAAGAGTATAGGTTGTCGTGTCCGGGCTGTAACTTTCTCTTGTATGGTCAGATTTTAAAATAACTTGCCACATGTGTTCCACATACCAAGACGACGTGTCGCCTGCAAGACCTGTGTCCCTACCTCAAAGGTCAAGGTCACACTTAGTGTTTATTCACAATGGAGTGCTGCATATAAGGACATAAGAGTATAGGTTGTCGTGTCCGGGCTGTAACTTTCTCTTGTATGGTCAGATTTTAAAATAACTTGCCACATGTGTTCCACATACCAAGACGACGTGTCGCCTGCAAGACCTGTGTCCCTACCTCAAAGGTCAAGGTCACACTTCGTGTTTATTCACAATAGAGTGTTGCATATAAGGACATAGGGTATAGGTTGTCGTGTCCGGGCTGTAACTTTCTCTTGTATGGACAGATTTTAAAATAACTTGCCAAATGTGTTCCACATACCAAGACGACGTGTCGCGTGCAAAACCTGTGTCCCTACCTCAAAGGTCAAGGTCACACTTAGTGTTTATTTACAATGGAGTGCTGCATACAAGGACATAGGGTATAGGATGTCGTGTCCGCGCTGTAACTTTCTCTTGTATGGTCAGATTTTAAAATAACTTGCCACATGTGTTCCACATACCAAGACGACGTGTCCTGTGCAAGACCCATGCATGAATTGTCTACCTAAAACTATCTAAAATATCCTCTGGCTTCATGTAGAGTTTTGAAAACAAATATCAATACTGTGCTTTGATGACCTTAATTGTACCTTTTTTGACCTTTCTTATTTTTGAAGTCTCTGTTATGAAATTTCGAGCATGGGTACAGCTTGAAAACATACATCAATATTGACATCGCCAGGTGACCTTTTCACCTACTTTCTTATTTTTGAAGCTACAGTTTTGAAATTTGGATCATATGTACAGCTTTGAGAACAAATATCAAGCTGTATTGATTACAATAGTTAAACACCTTCACTCAGGTGAGCGATTTAGGGCTATCATGGCCCTCTTGTTCCGAAAAACCACGAACTTTCAAGCCCACGAATATAAATCATAAATGATTTCACAGTATATATATTTTTGCAGTAAAAAATATTGGAAATTGTGAGTAGTTTATATAGATTTATTGTCTTATCTTCTTTTTATATCCAACAGGAAAGAACAACTTGTCACCAAAGTGTCAGGAGCAAGCATTAAGGAGACAACTTCCTCCAATAGTCAGCTTGCCACGTCTTTGTCTTCATTTGAATTAGCTAACCATAAAGCCATGGACACGAGCAATGTTACTACTGAGAAGAGCGATGTAACCATGGAAGCAAGTGATGTTACCTTGGAAACATATGCTGAAGTAGGGGCCTGTGCACAAGCTCCTAGTCCCACTCGTTCTCCTCAGCAATCGTCAGTAACGATCATTGGAGGTGTAGCTCCTAGGCCGCAGGCGCCTAAACTGAGTGATTTAGGTCGGCAGAGATGGTCAGAAACACATAATACCACAGGTACAGTCTCAACATTTTGTGATCTCAAAAACAATTCCAGGATGTATTAGAAACTCAATGTTTTAAAAAAAGCAAGTTATAGTTTGTATGGTTTCCGTTATGTCTGACAGTTTACTTCATGGATGTCCTCATAATTTTTCCCTTTATTTTGGCTGGGAAAAAGAATAGGGAATGTAAAGGATTTTGCATTCAGAGCTGAACTAATTACTACCTTCCCTGTTCTTTTTCAGGTTCACATGATCCTATTGGTCTGAAGAACAAGAACGGCCAGAACCTGTGTTTTGCCAATGCGGCCTTACAGTGCTTCCTTCATACCCGAATTCTAGAAATACTTGAGCAGCATCAGAAGTGTTCTGGGGATGTGGGTAAGAGTTTTGATTTGATAACTGTGTAATTTCCAGCTTTTGGTTTTGAGTTGAGTTGAGTTGCCTGACAAAATTTTGATTTTGAAGAAGAGGGTAAGTTATAAGTCTTTCTAGGCTGTTAACAATAATCTGTAACAGATCTAGGGTTTGTTTAAACAGTAGATAATGAGTGATCATTTTATTTCAATAGATATTGAGTCATGTTGTAGCCAACATGCTGAATATATATACAGTCCAGACTCGCTATGTCGACGTCGGATATCTCGACTTTCCGGTTGTGTCGACTTTTTTCTTCGGTCCCAGATTTATTCCTTCTTATTCTATATAAAATAAATCTGCTTTTGTCGATTTTTCTATCTCAATTTTTTCGCTATGTCGACCTCCTATTTCAGTTCCTGTGGTCGAATTCACACATTTCCCTTGTTCCTCATGTCGAACTATAGATCGAGCTGTAAATGCGAAAATATTCATGACTTGCGGCAAGTCGCTAAATTACCGTGCATGTCAAAATAACAAACTGTCATAATTGGAGGTTTAATTAAATAAGTGTGAATAATTAAAGTTGTTTGTTTATGTATTTGATTAAAGAGACATTTATTACACAAGAGACATTTACTGAAACGCACGATTTTTCATGGGAAAAATTTGACAACAATGAAAGTTACGTGACGAAGAAATTTCTCTACACTGCATGTAGAAAGCAAACTTTTTTAAACCAATTCATTGAATTGAATTAAATAAATTTGACACAAATAAAACAATTTTTCAATAATACGTTTGCTGTTTTCACGTGTAATATGTAACAAGAACGTTCAATAGCAGAAGTCCGACATTGAACATAACTCGAACTCAAATGTGTTGGGATTGGGCCTAAAATAAAAAAATTCATGTTTGGAGTAACGCGACCGACCCATAAAAATCGTTGCCGACTCAATTTTTTTTTTGGCATTTTGATCCGCGAATTTTTTTTCAACGCCTTTCCGCTACTATTTTCTGTTTCTGCTCTTTTCTTCTGTTTCGGTTCTTTTCGATTTGTAGACACACTCGTAGAGCTCCGGTTTTTATCGCTGATCGCAATGAGCGTTTCGAAAACATGGCTGACTGCAAGTTTGTCGAACGTGAACCGAACGAAATTACGTTTTGTGTGACAATAAATTACTTATATAAAAAAATTAAAAACAACTTTGTAAGAAAATTCAATGTCGACTACACATGGTACGATGTATTTGATATTTTAATGGAGAATGATGAAACAATCCCGGAGAGCTACTATGACAACTTCGAAAAAATGTCAAAAATAACGGTCTCGTCAAAGCCCTCAGAGACTGCAACAGAAAAATTTAGTCCACATTCATATGACAGGATTTCAGTCTTAATTGACTTTGATAAAAATTTAAAATATGTAACAATTGACATTGAAGACCCATCTAGTAGTAACCAATCAGAAGTTAAGATGTTTGTTGTTCAAAAGTTTATTACAATGCCTTGAATAACTAGTGTTATGTAGTGAATGTACTGTACACAAGATCCAGTTGTCGTTGGAGAAAAAAAAAAAAAAAAAAAAAAACCTACCTACCTACCCCACCTTAAAAAATCTGGGTAGGGTTACTCCAAACAAGAAATTTTTTAAGGTTGGCCTTGGTGATATTTTTTGTAATTCGGATGTGTCGAATGTTCGTTATCTCGACTTTTTTCCCTAGGTCCCGAAAAAGTCGACATAACGAGTTTCGACTGTGTATCTGTAGATTATGATTATTACTTGCATTTTGATCCATTATATGTTTTTTCCTACGAAATTAGTTATTGTTCTAAAGCATTGATTATATTTAAGGGCTATTCCAGTAAGACATTAGCCAATGGGGGGAAGGTAATTATTTTCATAGTTTATGGGTGGGTGTCCTTTTTTCTAATTTAGACCCCAAAAGGGTAAATTTGCTTCTGTAGGGGGGTGGCATAATTTAGAAGTGCCTTCCCCCAGGGGTAATATGCTTTGAAGGAATAGCCCCAAGCATGCAAACTGTTCCATTACACAGAGAAAGTTTTGTTTCCTCTTTCACTTGTCATTTTATCTGAATGTAAGTCCCTGATTTGACAGTATGAAGGGACATTGTTAAACTAATCAGTTAAAATTTACCTGAAGTATTGTATATTTTAGCAGATTTTTGTGTGTATAATGTCTAAAGACTATGATGGTATATCTTAATCAGGTTGCTGTAAATGCCAGCTCAGATTGTTCTTCGAGTCAAAAGGAAACACAGCAGAGCCTATCCTGACTGCAATGAAAGGTACATGCAATTATACAGTTGGGGAATATCTGAGATGCAAAGACGATGACAGCACCATTCAGTAAACCACAATAATTGTTTGGTTAAAAATATACATTTATAGGCCTGGCCTCAGCAAAACACTGTTGACGGAAATATGCAAATGAGGTATAATATTAAGATTAAGTATACGTTGTCAGAGTTAGGCCTAAAAAAATAAATTGTGTGGTTCAGGTAACATGGTCCCCAAGAATAGGTAGGGTAGGTCGGGATTTTTTTTTTTTTTTTTTAGTTTGGTGCACGTTTGTTTGCTTTGTTTTTGTCCTTTTTCAACATAATTTCAGTTATATAAGGACATTGCTGAGCATCGCTGCAGTTAGGTGGTGTGTCATTGCTAGTTTTGTTGCCATTCTCCCCTACCTTCTGAAAGCAAAACATATTGATAATTAAATGTGACAATACTGACCTGCTTCAGCATCTCAAAAACATTTCTCTGCCATTCTCCAAGAAGTAAAGTTAGGAATAATTTATAAACTGTACAAATGGCAACAGACCCAGGTTTCAGTCCCAGTTTAAAAGAAAGTCAAATTTTGTCAGGCACCAGCCTATGTCAGAACTCCCAGTATTTTATATTTCCTTTCTATACTAGTAGTATGTTTGTCCTGCTGCTATTTTATTTAAACTATTTTTTATGATTGCATCTGACAACATGACAAGTGAAAAAGGTCATGCCTTGTCCTGCAGTGGTGGGTGGGGTATATTAAAATTAGACCGGCATTCAATCTTATGTGTGGGAAAACTTATACTATTATCCAAGAGACATTTTGTTCCATTGTATATACCTTTCTCTGAAGAGCGAAAAGTCGGAGAATTTCTTGATAAATTGTACGACAGGAATATCGTACAGCTGTTCTTCATACAAATGGGTCCATGGCCCCTTGTCGGATGTTGACATGTCAATCACGATACAGATCCCGGCTCGAACGAACACATTATCTCTACATCTTCGAAACTCATCTTGGGTGTTATGAGCTTAAACTCCCGACGTTCTAGAGTGTTTTTTTTCGCAAGTGGCACCAAAAAAAACCAGTAGGGTCGGCGATATTTTCCAGGTAGGGTCGGGTGACCCGAACCACACAATTTATTTTTTTAGGCCTTATAATTACAGCCCCTAAGGACTTAAGTTAAATGATGTTTAAAGGAATAAGATATGGCTTTACTTTTAAGAGGATTAACATGTTTACCCCTTTCACAACTTTATACAACTTTGACAAAAGCTACATTTTTTTTACAGATATTTGGCCAAAATACAAGCTCGGCCAACAGGAGGATTCTCATGAGTTTATATTACGCATTCTGGAACAGCTGGCAGTTATTAACGGGTAAGCTAAAGTACATGTAATACTTTGTCATTTGTCGGCTCTTCTTTTTGTCAATGTCAAGACTATGAATCGTTTATATTATGCTTTAAATTGCCCTTTAAGCTCGTGTTTATTAAAGAAAAAAATGATACATTTTCATAGATTTAGGTTGGTGTTTAAAAAGAAATTGAATTAGGAAAATAACTAAAAAAATGTCCAAGATACCTATATGAAACACAAGTTGCAAATGAACAAGACTATTGTATATCAAGGCCCATAACTCTGAATTTTATAATTGTTGAGTTATGACCCAGGTTTGACACAAACACAAACAGACGAGCATTGGCATTCGCTCGGCGGCGCTCATTTCTAATCATGCGATATGATTAATACTAAAACATTAATATCTGTTCAGTATAACTTTTGAGAGATTTCATATCTGTTTTATTTTTTGCATTAAAAAGATAAGTTTTTGCGAAATTATTTATCCCTTATTTCATTGATTTTGTTTTCAATAGAGCTATTTCATTTACATTTGCAATAATTACAAATGCAGTTGGAGTTCAACCATCTTTTCTTTCAGTGACAGTAGCTCTTCCAGTGTAAATGGCTTGGACAAAATGTTCCATGGGAAGTTGGAATACTTAGGTAAACATTATTTATCACATAATTTGGTTGATGATTGGATACATGCAGGACCAATAACATTGCTAATCCAACTCCCAGATGCAGTTTATAAGAGTTGTTTGCAATACTGTAGCCTATTCACCAGAAGCAGCTTTGCAGCCACCTAAACAAACTAACAAAGGTCCTGAATAGTTTTGCGTACAGACAAATTTGTTTTACATACCTCATTATAAGTTGTTCATAATTGAAAACAGGTCTGCATACATCAAGTTTTGCATAAGTACGGACAGTTTTGCATACAGTCCAGTCTGTTAAGCATACCTCATTCAAAGTTTGTTTACTTGAAAACAGTTTTGCATACATTCTTATCAGTTTTACATACAGTCCAGTCTGGTTTGAATACTTCATGTGAAGTTGTTGCAAAACAGTTTTCAAAATTGCATACTTTAAAATAGTTGTGCATACATTAAAACAGTTAAGCATACTGAAAAACCGGTTAGCATACTGAAAAACAGTTTTGCATAAATCCAAAACAGTTACACATACCTCATGAAGAGTTATGAATACATCCTGAACTTTTTAGCTCGACTAAAGACTATTCGAAGAATAAGGAGAGCTATCCTAGTAACCCGAGCGTCGGCGTCGGCTTAACCACTTATGTTAAAGTTTGTGTACCACCTCAAATAGTTTCAAAGTCCATTGACATATGGCTTTGAAACTTTGCACACTTGTTCACCATTATGCCCACAACCTGTACACAGGAGGAGGTAACTCTATCAAGCATTTTGACAAAATATTTCCCCTTTTTCAACTTACCGGTAGAATTTATGTTAAAGTTTGCGTACCACCTCAAATATTTTCAAAGTCCATTGACATCTGGCTTTAAAACTTTGCACGCTTGTTCACCATCATGCCCCCAACCTGTACACAGGAGAAGGTCACTGTATCAAGCATTTTGAGAGAATTTTGCCTCTTTTTGGACTTAGAATTTACGCTAAAGTTTGCGTACCACCTCACATATTTTCAAATTCAATTTATGTAAATATTTCAGCACATCATGTGTTGCATTGAAATCTAATCTAACAGTGATCCATGCATGTTTCGCAAAATCTTTTCAATCCATACACTGAAAAGTGGCGGAATAGTCGAGCGCGCGCTGTCTCTGTGACATCTCTTGTTTTCATACATCAAAGAGTTTAGCAAACATTAGAGACAGTTCTCAAACAGTCTGGTGTGCATACTTCCAAAATCTTTTGTGTAAATCCAAAACAGTGTTGCAGACATCCAAACAGTTAGAAGTATAACCATTTAAACAAGGCTATTCCAAACTCCATTTATCCGAAAATTATCACTATTTCGAAAATATTTTTTGGTCCCGATTTTTATTTCTTCTTTATTAAACTAAATTTTTAATCAATCATCCAAATCCCTATTTCGAAAAGAAGGCTTTTAATTATTGAAGAAACAATTAAGGTCCTGATTCAGTATTTCACACTTATATACCATTTCTTTATAATTTCGAACTCAATACCATAATTGTTCACACCATACGACGATAGCACTCAGGTATCAGCTTGAGGTGATAATGAAGCACAATTAGCGCTTTTTAAAGAATGATTTTGAGCATACGTATGTTACAAACATCATTCTCAGATAATGAGCAAATTATTTGGGTGTCTTAGTGTGTATATAATTAGTGTTTTACAGAATCTGAATTGAAAATTTCTTATAAAATATGATCACCACATTACTCACTCGACCAGCTACCGAACAATCCGGAGAAGGGTATCGTTAGCCAAGGCTGGGGAATATCTGGATCGATAATAAAAGACGAGGATGTTATGTTAAGCGGCGCCACTATTTGAAAGCTACCAGGAGAAGTCATTCTTAAAGAAATAATTCAACAAATCTGTATTCTGCACAATCACTCAAACTTAATATAACATGTTGTTAATGGGTATCTGACATTGAAATCTTTACGACTTAATATTGTACATATTGTACGTCATCTATATTGTTATTTTAAATTTAAATCTGGGTCCTGACTATTTCAAATTAATGGTCTTTAGATGTACAGTCAAACCCCATTGGCTCGAACTCCCAGGGACCGGCAAAATTACCTTGAGCCACTAAAAGTTAGAGCCAAGCGGCATTGCTGGTATAAAGAAATCAGTCCTTTATATCTAGTTTCGAGCCAACGAGGAAATCAAACCAAGCGAGTTCAAGCCAACGGGGCTTGACTGTACATGAAATATAGCTGAGTGATATATAAGGATGCGTGTAATAACGGTTAAATATAAAATGTTAAATATTTAAATTTTAAAGACATTAAAAACTACGCTACCTTTAAACTTGTTTGTTAATCTTTTGAAGGAAAAGTTTATGTCATTGCGAGTGCTATGTAAAATTATTATTCAAGGCTGAAAAAGAAGGCTGACAGTAATAACCCCTTCGAGTTTAACCCCCTTTTTTGACTAAACAAAATATGAGCCAAAGGTGCCATCATTCTTATGCTCTTTTTTCTATGTTAAGGTATGAAAAAGAAATGAAAATGTGTTTCACAGTTGATTGTCACTTTTGCAAATTCTTATTGTAGATAGCTGTATCAGTTGCGAGTTAAAGAACAGTAAACCTGAAGCATTTTCCTGTTTGTCTGTCTCTGTTGAAAAGGTAATGTAGTTAAATTTCAGTTATAGCAAAGTCTTAACAATGTTAATGAATTAAATTATAACTTAGGATTAAATGCATGATTTCATATAGTTAGTTATGGTTATGAAATTTATCAGATTAAATCAGGATATATAGCCAGAGCTGAAAGTGTGGGCCTGGTGCTGGAGGTGTGCCCCCAGTGCTTGGGCTGTGCGCCCAGTTCTGGAGGTGTGGGCCTGGTCGAGGAAAGTTGCGCCCATTTCTGGAGATGTGGGCCCTGTCAAGAAGTGTGGGCCCAGTCCTCAGGGTATGGGGATGATCCAGAAAGTTATGGCTAAGTTCTGGAGATGTGGCTTGGTCCAGGAAGTGTGGGCTCAGATTTGGAGATTTGGACCCTGTCAAGAAGTGTGCACTCAGTTCTGGAGGTATGGGCATGGTCCAGGAAGTGCGGGCCAAGTTCTGGAGTTGCAGACCTGGTCCAGGAAGTATGGACCCAGTTCTTGACGCATGGGCATTGTCCAGGAAGTGTGGGCCCAGGTCTGGAGGTGTGGGCCTGATCCAGGAAGTGTGGGCCCAGTTCTGGAGATGTGGGCCCTGTCAAGAAGTGTGCACCCAGTCCTCAAGGTATGGGCAGGGTCCAGAAAGTTAGGGCTCAGTTCTGGAGGTATGGGCCTGGTCCAGGAAGTGTGGCCCATTTCTGGAGATGTGGACCTGGTCCAGAAAGTGTGTGCCCAGTTCTGGAGATGTGGGCCCTGTCAAGAAGTGTGCACCCAGTTCTTGAGATATGGGCATGGTTCAGGAAGTGTGCCCCTGGTTCTGGAGACGTCGGCCTGGTCCAGGAAGTGTGTGCCCAGTTCTGGAGATGTGGGCCCTTTTAAGAAGTGTGAGCCATGTTCTTGAGATATGGGCATGGTTCAGGAAGTGTGCACCCAGTTCTGGAGGTGTGGGCCTGGTCCAGGAAGTATACGCCCAGTCCTCGAGGTATTGGCATGGTCTAGCAGGGATGTGATTTGTCCGCGGAATTCCGCGGATCTAATCGCCCCAGGCCCCCCCCCCCCCAAAAAAAAAAAAGATAATAAAAATAAATTACAGTAAAACTGCGATCGCTCGAGGTCGCCAGGGACTGAGCCAAAACCTCGAGGGAACCGATGTTTCGAACGACCCGATTTTCAATTTTCCAGTTTGATATGAAATATCTTTCAATGTATTTTAAGTTTGTAGTCGTCAAACAGACTGTTTACTAAGACACCGATTATGTGTTGCGTTGTGGAAATCGCTAATATGTTTAAAGGCGGTCGTAAACTAAATGTAAAACGCATAAGAAAAAATAATAAATAGAAATGTTAATTTTAACAAAAAAGCACATTTTCGTAACAAGCAACATTTGAATGACAGTACATATTGTGGCATTAGTCAGGATTGTTGATTTGCGCATCTTGTCGGTTTCGTAAATTTCTCAAAATTAACTTCTCGTCATTAACTTCTCATAATTATGATCTCAAATGCCCATATCAACTTATATCGGTCATGCGTTAACAGTGATAAAAGGTTTTTTACACCTTATCAAATTGCCTTTCAACTGTCATTGCAATTTTTACAACTTGCGAAAATTTTAACACCTAGCAATTGTTTGTTTATTTTGGAAAACGCGTTTGGGAAAAAGTGTGAAATTATGACCTCGAGGGAGCCATAAGGTTTTGTGCACAAATTGTGTACTTGGGACCGAAGATATTGCTCGACTGCTCGACATAATTAGGTTTCGATGCAGCGTGGGTATATTTTATATGAAAATAGAAGGAAAAAAGTTCGGGACCAAGCTCAGACCTCGAGGGAACGCCGGTTCTCGAACGACCGCTTGTTCGAGGGAACGCAGTTTCACTGTAATAAAAAATATCTTTCTTTTTTTAAGCTGATTTAAATAGTTACTAGTGTGCTTTTGGTTGTTAGTGTTGATGTTCCAGTTTGCTTCAAATTTACAGTCAGAAGAACTCTCAAAAGAGCTTCTAAAAAGCCAGTTTTTCTTCTACGGCAGTGTGCTTTTGACCCAAAAAGTACCACAAGAACCCATGGCCAAAATGGTTTCAGCCCTCCAGCTGCCAGGTCAATCACATCCCTGTCTAGAAAGTTTGGGCTCAATTCTGGAGGTATGAGCATGGTCCAGGAGGTGTGGGCCCAGTTCTGGAGATGTGGACCTGGTCCAGGAAGTTTTGGCCAAGTTCTGGAAATGTGGGCCTAGTCCAGGATGTGTGGGCCCAGTTCTTGAGGTATTGGCATGGTCCTGGAAATTTCGGCCCAGTTCTGGAGGTGTGGGCCCTGTCAAATGTGTGCACCTAGTGATTGAGGTATGGGAATTATCCAGGAATGGGCGCCCAGTTCTGGAGGTGTGGGTATTATCCAGGAATTGGTGGCCAGTTCTGGAGGTGTTGGCCTGGTCCAGGAGGTGTGGGCCCAGTTCTGGATATGTGGGCCTGGTGCATGAGGTGTGGGCATAGTTTTTGAGGTGAGCACCTAGTGCTAGAGATGTACACTTGGTGCTTGAGGTGTATGCCTGGTTGTGTGTTCAGTGGTGCTGGAGGAATGTGCCTGTCCTATGCTGGGGACGTTTGCCAGATGCTGGAGATGTGCGCCAAGTACTTAGGTGTATGCCCGGTACTTTACTGTGTGCCTGGTGGTGGACGTGTGTGCTATTATAAATATATATTGGCTTCAGATTCAAGCCTCTTATAGTCCCAAGTCAATCTTGGTCTGGGATTTTGCATCTAGCTGTGCATATAGGTACAATGCAAGTACATTCTTGCTTAAAAAAGAGCCTTCTAAACTGTCAAGCATTAGGAAACCGTGCATATAATCAACTAAAAGCCCTCAAAGTATATTTTTTACTCAAATTTAACAAACCGAATTTTTTTTTAAATTTCAATTCTCAAACGAGGCAACTTGTTCAGATATCTTTATTCTTATTCCCTTAAAATTCTTTAAACCAAGGTAGTCTTTGCTTTGTTTCTTTGTTTAAAATACTAAATTTTCATTTCTATGCACTTTGTCGCAAATTTTTCAATTTAAAGGGACCATTTTTTCAATTTAAAGGGACCTGGCCCTATATCAAAAGGTGGGTATTAAAATTTTGGTAATGCAGAGCTTAATAAGATAACTAACTATCAATAACAAAATCTATTTATAATAAAGGATGCCTAATAAAGGTGAAAGATCTCGGTGCTTCTGTGCAAACTATTTACCAAAATGTGAAGATAAGTATATAAAGAATGAATGATGTCTACCTGATACCAACTGATCTATTTACCTGTTGGATGTAAGGTATTTTACTAAATTTCTGCTTTTAAAGCAAATCTTTCCTTGGTTTCATTTCCAACACAGGCATCTTTGCATAATCAGTCCATGAGTGAAGTTTCTATCTAGAGAACAAAAACTCATACATGCTTTATATAAACTTGAACCTCAACAAACAGACATAGGTCTTATATTAATCATTTGAAGTTGGCAGTTTTGGACATTCTGTGAAATATATTTAAACAAATATAATTTGTTTATATTTAAAAAACCAAAACACTTATACAATGTAGTACCAATTACCAATAAAACATGTCACATCGTGGCATCACGAGGAATAATGACGTCATATTTGCTGCTTGCATAATAATTTCTACACGATCCATTTCTGTTTGTTGCTGTTGTATTTTAAATGATAGATATAAACTAGACTGAACTATATACATAATAATCTTTTATCTCTTCAGGATTTGAAGCTGTCATTGCGAAGATTTTTATCTCCAGAGGAGCCGGATCTTTGCTGTAACAAGTTTGTAGATTTTGTTATATACATGTACACAATGTTAAGACGATTTATAATAACTCTTTTGAAACACAAATTAATTAATATCGTGGCTAACACATATTATTACATTATATTATACTGTCTAGGATTTACTAGGCTGAACTCTTCATTATAATTCAATGTGCTTCTGCATTCATCACTTATAATATGTATACTTAAGAAGTACAAATTGAAAGTAATTGTCAAATTTTCATAAAAAAAGTCTTTGTTAAATCTTAATTATATTGAAAGATTTCATAGACCTTCATAAAGCTTCTTAGTGAAAATTTTCAATTTAGTGAAATTATACAAACGATCACTTTAAATACCCTCTATTTTTCATCAAATGTATTCATCTGCCTTTTCTATTTGGATCTTTTCCTTTCTTTTTTATAATTTTGGTTCATAAACATTGCTAGTTTTCTTTAAATTCAACTAGAAAGAGCATTTTTTCACTTAGGCCAAATAAAAAAATAGGTACGTTTCAGGTTACCCGACCGACCCTATTTTTTCCCGCCGACCCTAACCTATTTTTCCCTGAAAAAAAACGTGATTTGGGTACGAAAAGCATTTGTTACGAAATTTATACGAAAAGTTGACAATATTAGAGTTGGATTTCTGATTGTATTTACCGTAATTCACCTTAGAGTTCGGACACCTTAAAAATAATTATTTTTTTCGCTGTCTGAATTCATTGAAAATAACCATTTACATTTTATCTCCATGTATGTTAAACCTGCCTTTTTTCTTCATGTCTGCATTTTACCACTTATTAATGTATCCGTAGTAATCAATGGTTATAACGCCTTTAAGTGTAACTCCTTCAGCAAGTTAATTAAAATCCCATTCAACACCATTTTATACATGCATTTAAATGAATAAACACCTATCGGCTTCAGATCAAACAGTCAGTCACACTGTGTGACGTCACATAACTCACAGTTATACCCACGAGGATCTCGTGGAGAGCATGGATATTGTTATGCAAGATTAATGTGTCTGAGTGGTGTTTTCAATTGTAACTTAAGTATTGCATTTCTAACTTTAATTCATCACATAAAATAGTTACCTGTATCATTGAATGTGTTGTTTTTAGCTCACCTGTCACTTTGTGACATGGTGAGCTTTTGTGATCGCCTTTTGTCCGGCGTCCGTCGTGCGTCATCCGTCAACAATTTACTTAAAAGACATCTCCTCCTTAACCGCTGGGCCAATATTAATAAAACTTCATAGGGATGTTTCTTGGATGGTCTTCTATCAAAGTTGTTCAAAGAATTCAATTCCATGCAGAATTCTGGTTGCCATGGCAAACAAAAGGAAAAACTTTAAAAATCTTCTTCTCCCAAACCACAAGGCTTAGGCCGTTGATATATGGTAGGTAGGATCACCAAATGGTCCTCTACCAAGATTGTTCAAATTATGGCCCTGGGGTCAAAATTGGCCCCGCCCCGGGGGGTCATGGGTTTTCTCTATATGTTTATAGTGAAAACTTAAAAAATCTTCTCCTCTGAACTTACTTGGACTAGAGCTTAGATATTTGGCATGATTCATCGTCTAGTGGACCTCTACAAAGATTGTTCAAATTATGGCCCTTGGGTCAAAATTGGCCCCGCCCCGGGGGGTCATGGGTTTTCTCTATATGTTTATAGTGAAAACTTAAAAAATCATCTCCTCTGAACTTACTTGGACTAGAGCTTAGATATTTGGCATGATTCATCGTCTAGTGGACCTCTACAAAGTTTGTTCAAATTATGGCCCTGGGGTCAAAATTGGCCCCGCCCTGGGGGTCATGGGTATTCTCTATATGTTTAGAGTTAAAACTTCAAAAATCTTCTCCTCTGAACTTACTTGAACTAGAGCTTAGATATTTGGCATGATTCATCGTCTAGTGGACCTTTACAAAGATTGTTCAAATTATGGCCTTGGGGTCCAAATTGGCCCTGCCCCGGGGGTCATGGGTTTTCTCTATATGTTTATAGTGAAAACTAAAAAAATCTTCTCCTCTGAACTTACTTGGCCTAGAGCTTAGATATTTGGCATGATTCATCGTCTAGTGGACCTCTACAAAGATTGTTCAAATTATGGCCCTGGGGTCAAAATTGGCCCTGCCCCAGGGGGTCATGGGTTTTCACTATATGTTTATAGTGAAAACCTTAAAAAATCTTCTCCTCTGAACTTACTTGGCCTAGAGCTTAGATATTTGGCATGATTCATCGTCTAGTGGACCTCTACAAAGTTTGTTCAAATTATGGCCCTGGGGTCAAAATTGGCCCCGCCCTGGGGGGTCATGGGTTTTCTCTATATGTTTATAGTGAAAACTTAAAAAATCTTCTCCTCTGAACTTACTTGGACTAGAGCTTAGATATTTGGCATGATTCATCGTCTAGTGGACCTTTACAAAGATTGTTCAAATTATGGCCTTGGGGTCAAAATTGGCCCCGCCCCGGGGGTCATGGGTTTTCTCTATATGTTAATAGTGAAAACTTCAAAAATCTTCTCCTTTGAACTTACTTGGACTAGAGCTTAGATATTTGGCATGATTCATCGTCTAGTGGACCTCTACAAAGATTGTTCAAATTATGGCCCTGGGGTCAAAATTGGCCCCGCCCCGGGGGGTCATGGGTATACTTGATATGTTTATAGTTAAAACTTCAAAAATCTTCTCCTCTTAACTTACTTGGACTAGAGCTTAGATATTTGGCATGATTCATCGTCTAGTGGACCTCTACAAAGATTGTTCAAATTATGGCCCTGGGGTCAAAATTGGCCCCGCCCCTGGGGGGTCATGGGTTTTCTCTATATGCTTATAGTAAAAAAAATCAAAAATCTCCTCTGAACTTACTTGGACTAGAGCTTAGATATTTGGCATGATTCATCGTCTAGTGGACCTTTACAAAGATTGTTCAAATTATGGCCTTGGGGTCAAAATTGGCCCCGCCCCGGGGGTCATGGGTTTTCTCTATATGTTAATAGTGAAAACTTCAAAAATCTTCTCCTTTGAACTTACTTGGACTAGAGCTTAGATATTTAGCATGATTCATCGTCTAGTGGACCTCTACAAAGATTGTTCAAATTATGGCCCTGGGGTCAAAATTGGCCCCGCCCCGGGGGGTCATGGGTATACTTGATATGTTTATAGTTAAAACTTCAAAAATCTTCTCCTCTTAACTTACTTGGACTAGAGCTTAGATATTTGGCATGATTCATCGTCTAGTGGACCTCTACAAAGATTGTTCAAATTATGGCCCTGGGGTCAAAATTGGCCCCGCCCCTGGGGGGTCATGGGTTTTCTCTATATGCTTATAGTAAAAAAAATCAAAAATCTCCTCTGAACTTACGTTGCTTAGAGCTTAGATATTTGGCATGATTCATCGTCTAGTGGACCTCTACAAAGATTGTTCAAATTATGGCCTTGGGGTCAAAATTGGCCCCGCCCCTGGGGGGTTAGGGTATTCTCTATATGTTTATAGTTAAAACTTAAAAAATCTTCTCCTCTGAACTTACTTGGACTAGAGCTTAGATATTTGGCATGATTTATCGTCTAGTGGACCTCTACAAAGATTGTTCAAATTATGGTCTTGGGGTCAAAATTGGCCCCGCCCCCTTGGGGGGTCATGGGTTTTCTCTATATGTTTATAGTGAAAACTTCAAAAATCATCTCCTCTGAACTTAGTTGCTTAGAGCTTAGATATTTGGCATGATTCATCGTCTAGTGGACCTCTACAAAGTTTGTTCAAATTATGGCCCTGGGGTCAAAATTGGCCACACCCCGGGGCTGATGGGTTTTCTCTATATGTGTTATAGTGAAGACTTAAAAAATCTTCTCCGAACTCACAAAGACAAGTAACGTCTTAATTTAAACTGGATAACATATTTAGTACACATACCAATTTTCAATATGGGCCACATACAACAATTAATAACAAATATACATATATAGATACACACGTAAAATCAAATAGTGACAAGAGCTTAGATATTTGGCATGATATATCATCTAGTTGACTTGTACCAATATTGTTCAATCTTTGGCCCTGGGGTCAAAAAATGGCCCAACCCGGGCGGTCATGGGTTTCCTTATATATGTATATGATGAAAACTTAAAAAATCTTCTTCTCCGAAACCAAAAGGCGAAGGCCTTAGATATTTGGTATGAAGCATCGTTTATCGGACCACTATTAAGATTGTTCAAACTTTAGCCCTGGGGTCAAAATTGGCCACGCCCCGTGTTCATAGGCTTAGGTTTTCAATATTTGTATATAATGGAAGAATGTGCAATATATGACAGGTGAGCGATTCAGGGCCATTTGTCCCTCTTGTTTATTGTTCTATTGATGTTTCAATGAGTATTACTGTACCATTGTTGCTTCATAAAGTTGCCCTTATTATGCCCCCCTTCGAAGAAGAGGGGTATATTGCTTTGCACAGGCATGTCGGTCGGTCGGTCGGTCCGTCGGTAGACCAAAGCTTGTCCGAGTGATAACTCAACAATTCCTGGACGTATGGTCATCAAACTTCACATGAAGGTTGGGCCTGACCAGTAGATGACCCCTTTTGATTTTGGGGGTCATCGGGTCAAAGGTCAAGGTCACAGTGACCTTTAATGGTAAAATAATTTTAAAGCTTGTCCGAGTGATAACTCAACAATGCCTGCACCCATGGCCCTCAAACTTGACATGGAGGTTGGGCCTGACCAGTAGATGACCCCTATTGTTTTTGGGGGTCATCAGGCCAAAGGTCAAGGTCACAGTGACCTTGAATGGTAAAAGGTTGTCCGAGTGATAATGTGACAATGCCTGCACCCATGGCCCTCAAACTTGACTTGGAGGTTGGGCCTGACCAGTAGCTGACCCCTATTGTTTTTTGGGCTAAATGGGTCAAAGGTCAAGGTCACAGTGACCTTGAATGGTAAAAGGTTGTTCGAGTGATAACTCAACAATGCCTGCACCCATGGCCCTCAATCTTGACTTGGAGGTTGGGCCTGACCAGTAGATGACCCCTATTGTTTTTGGGGGTCATTGGGCCAAAGGTCAAGGTAACAGTGACCTTGAATGGTAAAAGGTTGTCCAATTGATAACTCAACAATGCCTGCACCCATGGCCCTCAAACTTGACTTGGGGAATTGGCCTGACCAGGAGATGACCCCTATGGTTTTTGGGGGTCATCTGGCCAAAGGTCAAGGTCACAGGGACCTGGAATGGTAAAAGGTTGTCCGAGTGATAACTCGACAATGCCTGCACCCATGGCCCTCAAACTTGACTTGGAGGTTGGGCCTGGCCAGAAGATGGTCCCTATTGATTTAAGGGGTCATTGGGCCAAAGGTCAAGGTCGCAGTGACCTGGAATGGTAAAAGGTTATCCGAGTGATAACTTGACAATGGCTGCACCCATGGCCCTCAAACTTGATTTGGAGGTTGAGCCCGGCCAGAAGATTGTCCCTATTAATTTTAGGGGTCATTGGGCCAAAGGTCAAGGTCACAGTGACCTTGAATGATAAAAGGTTGTCCAAGTGATAACTCAACAATGCCTGCACCCATGGCCCTCAAACTTGACATGGAGGTTGGGCCTGACCAGTAGTTGACCCCTATTGATTTTAGGGGTCAAAGGTCAAGGTCACAGTGACCTTGAAAGCAAACTCGACAATTCTTGGACCTATGGTCATCAAACTTGACATGAAGGTTGGGCCTGCCCAGTAGATGACCCCTATCGACTTTGGGGGTCATCAGGCCAAGGTCAATGTCACAGTTACCTTTAACGCAAAAAAGTTAACAAATCTTCCCCCACTGATATCTCAACAATGCCTGAACCTAAGATCATTAAACTTGACATGGATGTTAAGCCTGACCAGTAGATCACCCTTATTGATTTAGGATTCATAGAGCCAAAGGTCAAGGTCACAGTGATCTTGAATGGTAAAAGGTTGTCCGAGTGATAACTAAACAATGCCTGAACCCATGGCCTTCAAACTTGACTTGGAGTTGCATCTGACTTGTAGATGACCCCTTATGATTTAAGGGGTCATCGGGTCAAAGGTCAAGGTCACAGTGACCTTGAACGAAAAAAAACTTGTCTTGTGATAACTTGACAATACCTGCACCCATGGCCCTCACACTTGCCATTTAGGTTTCTGGTGACCAGCTGATGACTCTGGATTTTGAGTTCATAGAGTCAAAGGTCATGACGGTCATAACACACTTTATCCTCACACTTTAATGGTCATAATCTTAAAACAGCAACAAATCAGCTGTCATTTCGGTCCATGCATATTTCATTCAATTGTCCATATAATCCTGACAACATGGCGCTCAGGGGGGGCATAATGTTTGACAAACATCTCTTGTATTAAAAGTGTGGTACAAGTTTCAAAGTTTATTGGCGTATCGTTTTACAAACATGTCATGTCTGTGTTTTCTTAATCCCTTAATTGCCCTTCTTTAATTCTCCATTATATATATCACACTTCCTTTTCAACAGGCAATAAATCATTTAGTATGTTTAGTAACTAATTAACTTGTCACAGTGATGTAATTACGGTTAGGTAATCAAGCCAGGCAAATACATTCTAAGAATAAAGATCAATAATCTTTGTCTGTGAGACTTAGTAACTGTAAAAGTCATAATCGATGTCCTTTGGGTGTCCGAAAATTAGGTAGTCACTACGCAAAATAAATTATTTTTGAAATTAATAATGGGTGTCCAAATTTTTAGAGTGTCCAAACTCTAAGGTGAATTACGCGAAGTTTGTGCTTGAGGGACAGGTATTTTCAATTCTTGAACTTTATTTTCTTGTCAGATGTATCAGATACTGACTTTCGGATTGATATGTCAAACTTAATTGTGCAATTTTGGCAATAAAACCTGCATGTTACTTGTTCTTCAAACCTGAACCCCCAGGTCCTCTTGACAGCATTGAGGTTTCCTTGGCTGATGGCTTATATGGTAAATTTGCTGTCCCACTCTCCATGCAATTATGTCACAGGCAGGTTAGCATACTACAGCGGGTGATTGAGAGCAAAAGGGTGCATAAAGAAAAGTAAAACCGTTCCTGGAAAGTCTATAATAATAAAAGAGTGGTGTACCATAACTTAGTTGAAATCCAACCATCATTGTCAAAGTATTTAACCAGACAAATAAAGATTGTTTCCTTTGAAGCATGAAACATGTTTAAAAATTGCTGATAAATCTGAAAATTGTTGACTTTTATTTTTGGTACAGTCTGAGTCAACAGTTACTGAAATCAATATATCAAAAAAAATATAATAAAAAAAATAAGAAAATATTCAGACCTACCTACCCTTTTTTTTTTTTGGCAGAGTTACCTGAAACGCACCTATTTTTTATTTGGCCTTAGTTGAATATTTTAACTAAGATTTTTTATGAATATGGTGCCTGTTGTTGCCTACCGGTGTTATAGGTTTGCTGTAGTATAATGGTTTGTTTCAGATGCAAGACTGATGGCACTATGTCCAAGAAGATTCAGCTTCTGGATATTCCAGAAATGCTCATTTTACATGCAAAGAGGTATGAGTTTGCAAAATTTAACGATTGAAGAAAAATTAAAATCCATCAAAAAGGTGAAAGTTAGATTTCTTGTTGTCCCATTTATTGTATTTGAAAAAGTGTTTTTTTCAGGCCACTTAAAATGAGTCAAAGTGACCAAAACTATAACCTTTCAGAAAAGGTGAAAAAATATTAAATCAACATTTTTTCCAATATTAAGATAAAAACAATGCCAAAATCACTTCCTTGTAAAACCATGTTGCATCAACAACACAAATCAACTTCCAGAAGAGAGAAACATGTATAGAAATTTGAATACTTCATGGGGTATTTTTTTAAACATGCACTTAGAAGGCAGGTTGATCATGACCAGTATATGAATCCTATTGATTTTGTGTTAGTAGGTCAAAGGTCAAGGATATGGTGACTTTGAGAAAAACATGTTCAAATACATACATGCTCAATAATGCCCAACATTCTTATATAAATGGACAACACAAATTGACATTCACTCAGTTTTGTAATGACTTACTATCTTCGTGTTCTTACTTTGCTCTTTAAAAGAGTTAGCAATCTATATTCAGTCATCTAAATTATACTTTGGGATGAACAAGCCTGAATTTTAATACTTTTGTTTAGCATCAATTTTTTTAACAAGCCCTGCTATATACAATTCAGAATTGGAGCAAGCCCGGAAGGCATTTTACCAGTGCAGGGCTTGCGGGCTTGTGTTAATTTCGACCAATGTATAATATTTACAAACTGCATGGGCAGGTAGCTAAGGCAGTAATGAAAATAAGATACAAAAGGCTTTCTGTCCATATGTGCCCTAATACTGAAGGCTATCAGTCAAACAAAGCCTTTCAGGAACATTTGACAAGTTCCGGTGACAGTATCAAATAGGCACCATGATACATTGCCTGGCGCTATCATCCTCGGGTTGTCACATTTTCATTACCGCTATCTCACTTCTCAATCCTTACCAAACTTAATGAATATGTTATGGCATATTATCTCAACATGGTTCTTTTTACAGCCAGACTAATAAACCATTTTCGTTGTATTCTGTTTGTATATTCTCTATTGAAGGCTCCTTTCTATTGAAGAAGTAAGGTATACAAGCTCAATTTGATTAACACTGTTATTTATTGTTGTGCACATTACTGGAATGTAGTTTGTCCTAATATTTTACCATATTTGCCAAGAAAAAAGAGCTTTGTAATGTTCTTTAGCTATAACTGCATGATGGAATTTATTAATAGATGGAATCCTGTTTTTCGTGCCTTCATGCATTTTAAAAGCTTTGGTGTGAGCTAGCAAATTCATAAAGCATGCTAAAGCACTTGTCAAATTAGGAGAATAAGAGCGGTGTTGTGGTATGTGTCTGCCTCTCACCCAAGATTTTGTGGGTTCAGTTCCCACCAGTGGTACTTTCTCATTGCCTTTGAAAATGGACAGCAGTACTTGTTACTGCCCAGGAAATGGACCAGACAGTGATTCCATTACTTATCAGTTTTCGTCACAATTAAATCAAGCTAAAATAAATTAATAAAAACTATGTAAACGAAATCAAATAAAAGCAACGAAATAATCCTTGCTGTCATAAGATTGTATGATTTATGCTATATAATCTCTGTAGAAAAGACCTGGTGAGGGCAATGTAAACAGGTAATATTGTATATTGTATAAACATTGTGAAGAAAGAACGCTCTTAGTGAGGCTGCAGCTTGTACAAGGCATTCTATTTTTGTAAAACATCAAACTTAATCCTCATTGGTCTACAAATAATTACCCAGTAATAGTGCATAGCTTTAATGTTTTACAAAAATAGACGTTACTGCATAAACTAGAATCAAAGCTTGTATGGCTAGTTAAAACTTTAGTGAAACCATGCACATGCATTGCTTGATGTGTTCAACACTTTCAGCTCAAAGCGTTTCAAAGCTGCCTTTTGACAGTATGTCCATCGTGGACATACTGGCAAAAGACAGCCTTGAAACGCTTTGAGCTGAAAATGTTGAACACATCAATACTGTACTAACAGAGTTCATGTGAACTCTGGATTTAATGAAGCATCAGTAATAATGACACCTTAACCCAGAAACCCCTTTTTCCATTCACTGCTTGTTGTTTGACTTCATTTCCCCCCTTTTCCATCAATCACTGTAACCGTTTTATCTGACAATTATTTAAACAGATTGACTAAAAGAATCCTTTGATTAGGATGTAGTAATATATTAATTATATATAAAATTCCTTATTATGTCCCCCTTTGAAGAAGAGGGGTATATTGCTTTGCACATGTCTGTCGGTCGGTCCGTCGGTAGACCAAAGCTTGTCCCAGTGATATCTCAACAATTCCTGGAAGTATGGTCATCAAACATGACATGAAGGTTGGGCCTGACCAGTAGATGACCCCTATTGATGATTATAGGGGTCATCGGGTCAAAGGTCAAGGTCAACAATGCCAAGACCTATGGTCATCAAACTTGACATGGAGGCTGGGCCTGACCAGTAGATGACCCCTATTGATTTTAGGGGTCATCAGGTCAAAGTTCAAGGTCACAGTGACCTTGAATGATAAAAGGTTGTCAGAGTGATAACTTGACAATGCCTGCACCCATTGCCCTCAAACTTGACTTGGAGGTTGGGCCTGACCAGTAAATGACCCCTATTGATTTTGGGGTCATCAGGCCAAAGGTCAAGGTCTCAGTGACCTTGAAGATAAAAGGTTGTCATAGTGATAACTCGACAATGCCTGCACCCATAGCCCTCAAACTTGACTTGGAGGTTGGGCCTGACCAGTAGATAACCCCTATTGAATTGAGGGGTCATTGGGTCAAAGGTCAAGGTCACAGTGACCTTGAAGGCAAACTCTACAATTCCTGGACCTTTAGTCATCAAACTTGACATGAAGGTTTGGCCTGACCAGTAGTTGACCCCTATTGATTTTGGTGGTCATCGGGCCAAAGGTCAAGGTCACAGTGAACTTTAACGCGAAAAAGTTAACAAAGCTTCTCCCAGTTATATCTCAACAATGCCCGGACCTATGATCATCAAATTCGACATGGAGGCTGGGCCTGACCAGTAGATAACCCCTATTGATTTAAGGAGTCATCTGGTCAAAGGTCAAGGTCACAGTGACCTTGAATGCGAAAATGTTGTTCGAGTGATAACTCTACAATGCATGCACCCATGGCCTTCAAACTTGACATTAGGTTTTGGGTGACCAGCTGATGACTCCTATGGATTTTGAGGTCATAGTGTCAAAGGTCATGGTCATAACTCATTTTCATCATTAAAATTACGTCATATTTACTTTTTACCTGCTGCTAAGAGGATACATTTTTATCTGCAAATATCAGTCATCATCTAAACATGATTTAAAACTGCACCTTCTATCCTCACACTTTGAATGGTCATAATCTTAAAACTGCCTCAAAGGCATCCAATGTCAATGACAAATCAGCTGTCATTTCAGTCCATGCATATTTAATTCAATTGTCCAAATAATCCTAACAACATGGCGCTCAGGGGGAGGGGGGGGGGGGGTCATAATGTTTGACAAACATCTCTTGTTAATTTTGTTTTAATAATGTAAGTACAATATCATGGAGAATGCTGCATACGACTCCTTGTTTGACTTCACTCTGCTATTTTAGTCTCGTCTATAAAAGGATGTTTTCAAATAAATTTGATTCTTTGAAAGTGGCCTTTATAATTATCTATTTAAATCAAATGTGATTT
Organism: Mya arenaria; assembly: GCF_026914265.1. Taxonomy (NCBI): domain Eukaryota; kingdom Metazoa; phylum Mollusca; class Bivalvia; order Myida; family Myidae; genus Mya; species Mya arenaria. The sequence goes on along the minus strand of NC_069131.1, from coordinate 68,170,476 downwards.
CTTCCTGTACACAATAATGTCTTGGGGTGACAGTACTATTTCACAACAACTATTCCAAATTGTTGAATATGTATGCCAACTAGTAATGAACTCTTTTTTTCTTTGTATCAATATTGTACTTTATCTTTCCTTGTCTGGAATGGATGTTGTCTTTAGCAATAAACATGTCTTCGTTGTTTTTGTCTGCTGTCATCCAATGATTTTCCTCTTCAGTTGACTTCGTTGTCTCGGGCTTGTTTCATTAAAGGATCTTAGTCGTTATTGGAATAACCTCAAATCTGTATAGTAACGTAACAGATAGCAACCAGATATGTTTTTTAATTTCATCAATTTAGTGTTCATTTATATTATTGGATGAAGTTCAATTCGAACAAATATGCATCCGAATAACGAAGATAATATCATTTTGTGACAAAGATTGACTAAGGTTTTATTAGTCTAAGAAAAATCCCCTGAACTGTTACTTTTAGGCTTCTGGTGAACGACAATAATTTGCACTCAGGTTGAGCTCATTTAAGCAAATACTTTAAAAGCAAACCAAGGTCTACTCTCAAAAATGTTACTTACACCACCAGAGGTCACTTACACCACTAGAGGTCAAACTGTTTACACTCGGTCATACATTCTACATTAATTCTGCCTAAATTGAGCCTTGGTTAAGTAAACAATCTTAATCTAGGCAGTTCAAATGTTGACAGAAGTGTTCCAAGGGACACCTTTTGGTTTATAAGAAGTAGGCAGTTGGTTTTTGTTTATAATTATGTGCTAGTGCTTCACTGTTTATATGCCAGAAAGACTTTAAATTTAGTACGAATATGAAATAAAACTAAAAAAGAGTAAAATTTTGTATAAACCCTGACAAAACGCAAAAATGTAGCCACAATACATGTATAGATTACAGTGCAGACAGACATTTATAAACTATTTAAACATGAAATAGTGATAAAACTGTATTCACTAGTACCAAATATAAATGAAAATAAGATTATTTCGCTCTTACCTGGAAATTGAAACCCCCCATTTCTTCACAGATTTCTCCCTGATGGTGGGAAGGACAGGACGGTGATGCGTGTCCCACCGGTGCTTAAGATTCAATGCAGCAACGGGGTATGTGATAGTTGGATATTTTTTCATCATTTCATTCGAGTTTAAATTTGTTATTGTTAGTAATATTGCTGTGGACAAAATTGAACATGCACTTGTCAATATAAAAACAAAGTTTAAAAAAGTTATTCATTTTCAATAAAGTTGATTTTCAAAGAAATATATCAAGGTACTGTCTTTATTATGTCCCCCAATGACTGTCCGTCTGTCAGTCAGTTCATAAGTCAGAAATTGTTTCCGCACAATAACTTGCGAACTTGGAACTTTTGTGTGACCTTAGTGAAAAAAGGTTTCTTAAAATCCTATGGGTCAAGGAACTTTATACTTGGAATAGAAGTAGGTCATGACCAGTACATAACCACTATTGATTTTAAGATCAATAGGTCAAACGTCAAGGTCACAGTGACCTTCAGGTGAAAAACGATATGTTGGCAATGACCTGAAGTTGAAAACTGGATTCAGGTCAATAACTTTAGAATGCTAGAACCAAGGAACTTTATACTTGGTATGCCAGTGGGTTTAGACTAGTAGATGATTTTCAGGCCAGGAGGTCAAAACTAAAGATGACCTTGAAAAAATAAAGGCTTTAGCTGAATAACTGAAGAACACTTGGACCCAGGAACTTCATACTTTGTTTGCTAGTTCATCTTGATCTGTACTTGACCCCTATTGATTTTTAGGTCAGTAGTCAAGGACACAGTGACCTTCAGGTGAAAAAACAATTTGTTGGTCACCAGTCTGTACATCACACATTTTTACGCTGAATAGACCCAGGAACCTAATACTTGCAATCAGGAACTTCTAACTTCGTATGCATGTTGGTCATGACCTGTAGATGACCTCTTTGTTTGTTTTTCTCCAGGTTTTAAGTACACATTTCATGACCATTATCAATGATTTCTCACATACAACAACACCATGGGGGAGACGAGCGCTTTTTCAAAAACGTAATTTCTAGTTTTCCATGGTTTTGTTGGCATCATCGATGTTGTTGTGCAAAAACGTTAACCTTGGCCATTACTTAAAAATGTTCAAGACATTCCAATAAGATATTGTCACAGATATTTTGTAGCAAGGCTCTTACCTCTAGCTTTTCTAATTGTTTAATTATGCCCCTTTTAACTAAAGAACAACAGACCAGAATTGGGGTTTACTGGTTGGATCGTCTGCCTGCCAACCTGTCTGACTGACTGAACAATCAGATTAACAGGCTGAAATGTTGTTCAATTAAACAATCTCTGTTGATATATTTATTGCTTAACCTCTATCTGGTTTGCAGACAGAGGTGCAGGCAGATTTGCTAGGGGGTATTTGCCATCTAGGTGAAACAAGGGATAGAGGCCACTACATTGCCTATGTTAAATGCCATGAGCAATTCTTTCGCTGTGATGACGATCTGATTTTTGAGGTTTGTGGTTAAGATATTAAGTATTACATATTCTAGCTCACCGGATAGTCATTTCACATGAATTCAGCCGTGCTGATGAGGCACCCCCCATGCTAGCTGAGTCATGTTCTGTGACTTAATAATATTTCTTTTATTTTACACTTTATGTAAGCATAATAATATTATTAAGATATTTCAATAGATGATTTCCATAAACATTAACTTTACAAAAAATATTGCTTCAACACAAATCAAAATAACCCTTAAATGATGTTATATTTAAGGAACTTCTTAAAGTATGCAGTGAATAAAAGTTACTGCGCGTCATGACATCAGTAAAAACCGACATGCTTTTTGGTGAAAGTACAAAAAAGTGTTTATCCATATCAATTTTTCCCCAAAAAGTAATTAAGGTATGCTAGAGATAATATCAATTATGTGTGTGTGGTCTGGATAGAAAAATCCAACCCTCGGGCAAGCTGCGTAGCTATTATCTAGGCAAGCCCCATGACCTAGCAACACAGGTGTCTTCGGGTCGGACTTTTCAATCCGGACTGGAAACACATAACAGGTATTATTAATATCTATAGGTTAACAATATTTTAGTGAGTTTTTTTAAGTATTTTACTTAAGTACGCGTCTGCTGCTAAGTACTGTTCTCAATTTTAAAGTTAAAAAAAGAAAGAGTTACTTGCATATTAAACTTACCAAATGACTGGAAACCCTTATAGAACAAAATTGTGAAATTTAATGCTTTGGAATAAAACAATGGAAGAACATGTAAAACTTACACCCTCCATATTAAACGTTGTTAAAATGTTGTTAATAGGGAAAAGACGGTAAAAACTGCTGTCTTTGTCACAAATAATCTGTTCTTCAACCAGGCACGTATCTTTTGTCAAAATCAGTTACATTTTCGATATTTTGAAACATTTAAAAATTCGGCTTTTTGAGTCGGAGTCTAAAAATTAGTAAATACGACTCTTGGTCAAAATGAGTGTTGTTTGCATATTTAGGCATTTTTATCTGATACTTCCATTTCTCTTTTCCAGGTGGAACTGTGTGCAGGGCAAACAGATCTCGATTCCAACGGATATGTGTTCTTCTACAAGAAAAGGTCCAGTTGACCAGGATCCTCTGATATAGGAACAAACATTCCAGGATGAAGTTGTCTTCAAATTAGTATTAAGCTTTACAATTATATAATTAAGTTTTACATTCCATTGTGCCATTGGTGTAAGTTGTAAATATCGATGACTGGCGACCCCATATATTTTGGTATATTTTAAAAGGCAGTGATTTTTTTGGAAATATTTTTACTGCCTGTGCCTTGCAAATTGGGATAAAGTCGACTTTGGAAAAAATACAAAATCAGGCCAAAATAGCTATTAAATATAATGGCAGCTATACATGTTTTCACTCTTTTATGCATACAGTATGCTGTGAAAGGGTTAGTCTTGTTAAGATTTTGTTTATTTTTAAGAAATTCATTGCTTTTTATTAACATAGATTATAAAAATCTTAATGCCATTTTTAGCTCTACTGGCCAAAGCCCAGAAGAACTTATGCGATGGTAATGTGTGTGTCCGTGTGTGCGTCAGTGCGTCTGTAAACAGCTAATCAACACATTAAATGTTTTAAATGATACCAAATGAAAGTGGTGTCTTGAGACAAAAGGCAAATAATTGTGTATGGGGTATCTTTTGTGCAAATAATGATACTGAGATTCGTTGTGAATAAGAGATGCTTTTGTCTGAATGTCTTTCCTTCTTTAAATAAAGTTATTATTATTAATATTATTAGTATATTTATTAAAGTGCTGTTTGTCAAGTTTAATAATAATAATTGTTGCCAAATATCTGTCTGTGTATTGTTACATTTACCTTGAATTTTAATTTTCTGAGTTTTAAGATTACATTACACTGGAAAGGGCAGTAGATATTTAATGCAGAAGAGAATTAAGAAAACTGATCCCATACAGCATTGTGAAAGTATTTGTAAACATTTTTGTTGATTTAATATATTGTTATAATATAACACTTGGTAATATATATTTATATATTGAAGAAAGGTACAAACACAAATACATATCCATACATAATTTCTGTTCATAAAAGTGTAAACAGTAAACGTTAATGTTTTAGATTTTCAGCTTACCAGAGCACGAAGTGCTCAAAGTGAGCTATTGTGATCGGTCTTTGTCCGTCGTCTGTCCATCAGTCCCTCCGTCAGTCCGTTCATCAACAATTGCTTAAAAATCATCTGAAACTACCTGGTCAAATTCAATGAACCTTCACAGGAAGCTTCCTTAGGTGTCCCTCTACAAAAATACAACAAGAGGTCACGATTGTTAACAACAACAACAACAAAATGGCCGACTTCCTGTTTTGCTTTAAAAAGCAACTCTTCTGAAACTTCCAGTCCAAATTCAATGAAACTTTACAGGAAGCTTCCTTGGGTGACCCTTTACAAAAATACATCTTCTCTTAAACTACCAGTCCAAATTCAATGGAACTTTACAGGAAGCTTCCTTGGGTAACCTTCTACAAAAATACAACAATGGGTCTCGATTGATCAACAACAACAACAATCTGGCCAACTTGCTGTTTTGCTTTAAAAAACATCTCCATCTGAAACTACTAGGCCAAATTCACTGAAACTTCGCAGGAAGCTTCATTGCATGACCCTCTACAAAAAAAGAACAAGGCATTGAGATGGATCAACAACAACAACAACAACAAAATGGGCGACTTTCTGTTTTGCTTTAAAAAATAATCTCTGAAACTACCAGGCCAAATTCAATGAAACTTTACAGGTAGTTTCATTGCATGACCCTTTACAAATATAAAACAAGGCACCGTCATCAGTAAAGATATGTTTAAATTGCAACATTTTTATTAATGCTTTATCACAGAGTTACGGCCCTTTGCTTAGGTGAGCGTTTTAAGGCCATCATGGCCCTCTTTTTTAAGTAAAGTTATTGAAAATAAATTGTTTCAGATAAATTAACTGATGATATCTTATGATAAAAGAGATATATACGTTAGAAAATGACTAAATATGATAAATGAGTACCGGCCCAGGCCATAAATATTTAATATATTTTTAAATATTTAATATATTTTTAATTAGAACTTATCGATTGTTTTTCACATATTTTTGTACACATGCATGTGCTTGTGTTATTATGATTATTAAGGTTGATCATGTTAAAATTGTTTTAAGGTATCCAATGTAAAAATTAGGGAGTTTTGGAATTAATTTTAAATACTGTAGAAAGAATTGTTTACCTAAAGTAACATTACAAATCAGTTGTTTTTGGCAGTGCTAAAATTGCAATACAGTTCATTTCAAGCCAAATCCAAGTTGAAATGAAGTACAAAAATACACATTGAATTAACTTGATCTGTAATAATATTTCAGTGATATATTTTTATTATAAGTATTCATTACCCGGTGCCCTTTAAAATGACTCTAGAATGATATTGGGTCATCAGGTATCAAAATGTCACATGTCGCCAATTGTTCGATCAAATGACAATCTTATTTGTACATCGAATAGCTTAAAGGGACTCGTTTTATACGGTTGGACATACAAAATATAGCAGTGATAAAACATTATTAAAGTTTGAATATTAGGAGCTTTATGGTTAACAATTTTTATGCTTTTTTATGAAAAAAATAAATCCTTCATATTCTCAAGAAACGTTAGTTACCCTATGGAAATTATATGACTTTATTTAAAATAAATAAATTAACTAACTCGTATTTGAACCTTTGACAAAAAAGATTGCAAACAAAGTATCAGTATATGAGTGGCTTTAAGGAAACAAAATTGTTATTTATTAATTTTAAAGATTCTATAGAGTTTTAAAGTAAATCAATTTTAATATTAATGTATTTTTTTAACTTTTATATATTTTATGGAAGTTTTTTTTTATTTCGCTGAGCAATCATTTTAACAACCAATTGAACATTACAGTATAATTGTTGATGGTGTGTCACGAATAACTGTTATTAAAGGAATAAAAAAATGATTTATTTATTTATTCAATCCGTACTTTTGTTTATTCCTACACCAAACGGAGTTTCGAGATGTGTCGCGGGCCTCAAAGAAGCGATAAATTACAGTTTCATCGTTCTTACATCCAATTAAGGATGAATACCAGCCCACCTGGTGACACTTGGAGTCAGTTTCACGAAAAAACTAAGGCGAACAAATATGTTCCCACTTGAATTGCTTTCATCCAATTGTAAAGTAATTATTACACTCCAATAAGATGGTCATAAAGTCTTTGCTTCGTTTTTTACTCGACGTAATGTTTGCTTGAAATAATAGCCAAGGCTTCTAGCAATAATAAGGTATGGAAATGTATATTTACTGCATAGCATATATAAATACAATTTTAAGAAGCAATATGTATTTATTAGCTAAATCTGAAGTGCAAAGCATTGTAATGAAACATTAACGTTTCAAATATGATTTAAGCAAAGTAACTAAAAACAACAGGCTATATAGTAGTTGAAGCAGCATGTTCTGAATTCGCCGAAACATCACGTTTCAACATAACGGATAACATGAACTGTCCCTTATTTAATAGAATTCAAAAGAAACGGATCGGTTAATACGTATACAACAGAACTCCACTTAAGGCTGTTCGGGCGTATGCAACACTAGTCGTACCTCCTGTAAAACATGCAGCAGACAGATATACAAATGCAACCTGTCCGGCTCCACCTTGGTCTTCTTCAGCTGTTTCTATTCCTGTAGATCTGCCATCCTTCCATAGGCAGAGTTTAGCTTTTTTTCTCCATAAAACGATTCTAGACTAAACTAAAATAAATAGACGCCGCTTTCTGGTATTGTGTAACACCCGGTGTCAGATCTGTAGTCGCTGCATTCATTTCTGTAGATATTTCCATACCTCAGTTTGCTTATATTTGACAAAGTAATTTTTAAATAGGTATATGTTTACTTTACTGTTAAAGAAAGTGATTGATTTAACACATTATGCATTGAACGAAAAGCCTCTGGACTACATCCATTAGAATACCGATAACGCTTTACTTGGGACTATTTCAGGTATTGTTTTATCAACATTTGAAATGGTAATATGTGAAGAAAAGGAAAAAAACAACAACAATTGAAATTGATAATTAATTGTTTTTGGCCTTTACAGAAAATATGTCATTTACGTCCGATTTCAATATGAATAACTCGATCAAGTATGCAAACGGTAATATTTTAATATATGATGAACCTTGGTCATTAATATTATTAATACGAAATCGATACCTTTTAAATGATACCAAACCTATATTGGAAACAAATTTAACATTGAAGTGATTAGACACCAGCCGGTCAAAAAATCGGCAAATACAGCATCTCCTCAAAACAAGCCTAAAATTGTCAATGCGAGCTAGTAGGAGGCAAATAATGCATCATTTTACATTGTTAAAATGATAAACGCAACACTCCTGTTGCTGTCTCATCTGTGTTTTCCCGTTTTAATAGCTCATAATGGTTTCCTAGTTCAAATTATATCTGTTTATGAGTCAATGTTGTATGTGTTTTTGACAAAGTTCTATTTTTCTTACATTTGCATCATCTGGCGTCTTGTACCTTTTAGACATAACGTCAAAGGTCGGGCCTACTCGAGGATCCCTAAAGCTGAATGTGGATTTTTCGCCATTTCTATAGATTTTAATTTAACATGATAAATGTTTTATGATGGAAAGCAGCACGACATGGTGCGTTTCGGGTTGTATGTTTAATCAGTGTATACTGAACGTTCACTGAGCAGTTTTTCATTTTGTCGTACGTTTCCCCAGCAATAAATGAAGATGACGCATAACGTGAATATGTGCCGAAACTTACAAGCAATTGAAAATGGTTAAAAAATGTATATGTCCTAGATTATAATGGACGTCGTTTGTACAACATATTTGGACATAACGAACGAAAGCTTAGCAACGCTGACGACATTATTTTGCCCCCAAAATGTATTAAAATTGCATCGTCCGTCCATTCATCCAACCGTTAGTCCTTCCAGTGTTCCGTGTCCGGAATTTTGTTATCCATTGAGGGATTTTAAAATAGATTTGCACATTTATTCCGAACATAGTGGGTTTCGCGTGCAAGACCCACGATCTTACATCAAAATTAATATTTCTGTTACGTTTTGTGAGTATGTACTATTTAGATGAAAGGAAGTAATGATTAAGACCGGGCGGAGTGCGCGTAGTTGGCAAACCTTTAAATACCTGCGAAAGATAAAAAAATAATGAAAAAGCCTACCTATATGCAATTTTATTGGGTGAAAATATAGATTGTATTTTAAAGTCATGTAATGCCAAACGGAACTGAAAGTGTGTGAACTTTTTTCATTTTGTCTCAGTAATTTCACCCCGAGTATTAAACATGTTTTATGTGCATATTTATGAAGCACTGATATAAATCTGTTCATTTTGTACACGAGTGACTTAGGTTGAGGGGAATATTTAGATACATCAATTAATATTCCAGCAATAGGAATTTTGCATGAAGGTCCTTTCATGGTGGAACGAGACCTTAAACACTTATTTTATTAACATGTCCAATTCATCTCGTGTTTAAAACGTAGTGGAGATTTTATTAAACAATGCGTGAATGTTTTACCCGTAGCAGTGCATTGTTTATGAAACCAAAGTTCCAGATAAGGTTTCATATGCAATTGATTATAACTCCATACTTTTGAATTTATTTTGGTATTCTACATTTTAAATGAGTATTTCAAGTGACTGTTACTCCATGCTTTTGATTTAGATAAGTATCAACATAAATAATCTAAAAGTTCTTTAGAAAGAACTCATGCATGTTGCATGCATTTTCTATCTTTAGAAGTTAATGTTTTATTTTCTACAAATTACATGACTATACTCACAAAATGTAGCTGCCCGAAAGCCTTTCAACTCTTTAAGCGCTTGGAATCTTAGTCTGAGACCATTTTACAACAGGATTTGATTGAGGTGTACAAATACTTCCTCTTCTTTATGCCAGTTTGCGGGAACTTATCACTTGCATAAAATGAACATGTGACTTTCGCCTGTATCCGTCTACGAACGTATTTTCTCTGCCATCAAGACGGTATTTAGCCTATTGTTTTTTACCGATACTGTAAACACACACACACACACGCACACACAACGCACTAGCACACGCACGCACGCACGCACGCACACACACACACACACACACATAAACGCGGAATAATCAGTATCAATTTTTTTTTTCATTCAGTACACGTTTATTTTGAAACTATTTGCGCATTCAGTTTTTTATAATGCGTTTATCGACTTGTCGATATTAATATTATTGCGTTTTCTATGGTTTTAATTGCGTTATTGCGCAAATACGCTGCTTATTTGAGGTGGCATTCAATATACAACTTAAGTATATCTTATAGTCATACGTCATTGACTGCATTCAATGTATAGGCCCTTGATCTATTTTAACCACACAAAACATTTGATGAATATTTATTTCAGCGCTAATTGAACAGCTATATTCCGACTTTCAGGTAACAGAGCTGACCGGCCTGAAAAAAGTTATACAGATTATGATAAAGATAATCCCGTTTTGTGTGAATATCACATGATCTGCTTAAAATAAACAAACGTTGAAAAATTGCAGAAGCGGCTGATAACTGACTGCAATGACATGTGTGTCTCCTTTTCAAGCAATGAATAATAAAAATTCATTGTCAAATGAACGATATCTACCATTATTTGGCATCACCTTGAACCAAATTTCAAGTAGAAGTTTATTTTTCGTATAAGCCACAATAGGTACGTTACTCACAATCGATTAAAACATTTAATATGCTTTTCTCATTAAAGTAAGCATTTTTTGGGCGATATTAAAGAATGACGGCAAACTTATAATAGCATTTTATTAATAGGCTATCATATCATGCTAGGAACTAGCACGTAATTTAGTGTATGCCCAATAATGATGATAACGGGGAAAATATTTGATTTTTTGACTATTGAGTTTGTTTCTGTAGTTTTTCTATAAATATTTCAACTTTGTAGACATCTCGATCTCACTATATGTAAGTTTTGATCCTTGAGATAAAACATACATCAAATAAACAACATGTACGAGTAAACCATGTCAAGGGCTTGAATACTCCTCAAAGTAAACTCCAAATAATATACTGATTAAATTTGGCTCGACTTTTATAACATTGGCTTCAGAATATCTACATTTAAAAACAAACACAAACAGTTAATTTGTCAATATTCCTAGGTTGTTCCAGGCATCGATAGGGGAAACATTGATTGTATTACACTCAAACGGTAAAGCTATTTCGTGTACAGAAGTACACCACTAAAGGCAGTTCGGACGGGGTCAATGCTACTTCCACTAAAGCACGAGTGTACCGATACTTTTGATCCACGAGTCAGATATATGAATCCAACCTGTCCGGCTCCTCCTCCATTTTCCTCGAATGACTGTATACCCGTTTTCATGTCATCGTGATATAAACACAGGACAGCACGTTTTCCGTAACGGGCTTCTACACTAAGCCAGAACGAATAAACGCCGTCTTCTGGTGCTGTGTAATAACCGGTAACAGAACTGTAGTCGCTGCCTTCATTTCTGAACACGCCGCGATGTCTCAGTCTTAGTCCATCCCTCATGTCATCTTCGCGCTTTTGTTTTACGGCATAGAAGCTGGAATGTTTACCTGAAACAAATGACTTATTGATACAATAAGTAGTTTAACCATGTTCACCAGGCTCACTTGTCAACTTTGATAAAGGGCAAGTCTTTGTTTAAAATAACTTAACATAGTACAACAAAAGCAATCTCTATTTAAGGACTGCTTCAGAAATTGTTATATCTATTTAGCAAAATCTACAATCTTGAACGGAAATGAAATCGTAAATTTCCATTCTTTAAACGTAAATCCGAAAACCGGTAAGGCCTCATTTAGTTTAAACAATAAAATAAAAAGTAAGATTTTTGCCCATTCTGTAAATGGGTCAATCATTTATATCTAGGTGGAACGATTAGGATAAAAGAAAAACCAGGAGAAAGGTACGAACGAAAAATAACATGTACTGTAACACATATAAAACGAAACTAAGTTGCTTTACATTTGTAACATAAGAGTAGTTTTAACTAATGAAATAAAATATAACATCGACACAATCTAATTATATTATACATTATTTCGCAACACAATATCCACAGAAAAGTGTTTAAAAGTTGCTTAATCGCCGAGTTTAATCTGAAAACTTACTTAATTTTGTTTCAATTCCGCTAATCCGGTAACCTACAGAGTCCGCAGAGGTTTTATAACTCCTGATGTTAGAGGAGAGGGTGTCTAGCGATGATTTGTAGCTGGACAGTTTACCGTCTATGCTACTGAGTCTATACGAATGTCCGGATACACTTGAGCGGACGGACGAGATCGCGCTGTCGTGATTCGAGAGTCGCGATTCTAAATACACATCTTTTGCAGCAAGATCTTCTAACGCATCTTTGAATTTATTTTCAAAGATAAGCGAGTTATCCAATGATTCGTTTTGAAACAGAGCCATTTGGATATCTATATCAGACTCCTTCAAACTATATCTTGTCTCCAGCTCTTTCGTTTGATTTAGAAAATGTTCCTCAAATTCAAGTTTCTCTGTTTTAGTTTGGTGTATGAGGTTACTTTTTAAGTCTTCGAACAATACACTCAGATTATCACTGTCGTTTTGTATAACATTTTTCATCCCTTCCAGTTCATGTTTTGCACTGTTAAATTCATGTTCTATTAATGCTGTTTGATTTTCAAAACGTTCATCCAAACGCATTTGCGCGTTCACAATTTCAGATTGCATTTGCTTCGAATTTGCGTCGATATCATTCTTGATTTGCATCAATACCTTCTTTTCTTGCTTTATCGATTTTGTTATGGAAACGTACTGAGATTTGACCAACCCGGTTACAGAGTTGGAAATCGTTCGTTTAATGTCGTTTGCAATGTCACCCATGTTTGGTTCATACTTGTTGAGAGTTTCTATGACCTTGTCTATTTTCCCATTTAGCCGCGATTCTAGCTCTTCCAACGACTTCGTGAACTGAGCTTCCATAGATTCGAATTTATCTTCGTTCGCCATAACTTTAAACATTATCTTTGTCAGCATTTCGTCAGCATCGATGCGACTAATTGACACAACCATAAATAGTAAAATAAGTCCTAAATTCATTTTTATTGTACAACTGTAAGCCATTGTTCTGGTTAACTTGCGCAAATCAAAGTTTTCTAATGTGTCTAGAGGGACACGTTCCCAAGGTTGTGCTGGTTTTTATCACAGACGGAACGTGTATAAAGAAATGTAAATAACAAATGATAGGTCCTTAATGATGTTGGAAATGTTGTTAAGATGTTTCCTTATTATCGCTCAAGCTGCTTCCTTCTATGGCCTCCTCAGGACTTAAAGCATCTTGAAGACAATTGAAAAGCAAATCATGTCAAGTCCTTAACGATCCGTTACATAATATTTGCAATTTTTTATATCGGAACAATGGAACAAAGTTGATTCCCCCCAAGGGATTAATATTACGTCAACCACAATACAAAAATGCAGTTTGAAGAAATGAAGATAAAGAAAAGACAAAAGGCCCTTATTTTAAACAGAAAACATAAGCCCGCTGCACTATTTTGCACCAAACAAGACAGTGGCGTTCCTTAAGCATTTTAAACTGTTTGCCCGTGCACTTGAGCGATGTGTTATTTACATTTGAAGCCCTTTCTTTATTTGGGTCTCAAGATGTTATATGGGGTGGGAGCAGAAGAGATCTTTTTGAAAATACAGTTACAAGGAACTATATAAAAGCATTTTGAACGTTAACATTCAGTCGAATTACGAAAAAACATAAACCAGTGCAAACATGTATACACAGTATACAATCCCCAAAGCCATTGATATTCATTCCTGATTTTTAGTTTAAAGCACATGGACTTGTCATTTTTCGAGACCCTAAATTCATTTGTATCTCCAGGTGTAATGGAATATGCTTCTGACAGTGTTATCACTAACGTATTGATATGCCAGTTTTAAGCGAGACACTTAATGTTGTTTTTAGCTTTCTTCGCAACTTTTATATCAGTACCAGGGTATGTATTACCCCCTTTCCTGTTATATAATTTCCACTCCCCAAACCTTATTTTCTTGAATTGAAGTTGTGAATATTACTTAAAATGATAAGGGACAGTCGAATCATCCTTTGATAGCAATAAATTTAAGAAGAGTCACAGGTCGGAAATGTTTTTGTTTCACTTTAAAATTTATATTTACTATACATTTACATTACATTATATAAGAACTGGAATTAAAGTTAATAAGCACACATATTCTGACATTCTTTCGCGGAAGTAATAGCTTGTTTTTGTTTTGTTTTTAAAACTCCTGTTAAAGACATCTAGCTCAGCGCTGTAACACAGGTTCCGTATACTTTTTTAAAGGCAATCGTGTTATCATTATTTTTAAGTAAGCTTAAGTCGTCTTAGACAAACACTTCAAAGTTTCCTTATTTTTGTGAAGTGTAAGTCATACATACCACTTTGATGTGATCATAAATGGTGAAGTCCCCCTGACAGTTGTTTAGTACTTCCTTATTGATATCGAATATTCACGGTTTTAAAGTAGTAAACTTGTTAAGTTGTAAGTTCAACAACTAGCAGAATGAAAATATATTTCACATACTTATAAATGTAGTACTTATCTAATAATAACTAAAATTGATAAATTATTAACCAATGTTGTTTTTCCTACGTTAAGATATCCCGCCATTTTTTTTATTCTTTAACGTCTGCATTTTAAAAGAAAATACAGTCGAGAATACTTTCGAAAATCAAAGTAGTCGTAAACCTTTTATCATGTGAATTTGATTATTATTTAATTAAAGAAGGATATCCACAAAAACAGTAAATCAATGAGGAAACTATGATCAATATAACACTAGCACAACAGTCTAACCGTGCCCCAGGTTATTTTGGGCTTGAACGTATGGTCACTAGAACACTAGCATAACAGTTTAACCGGTGCCCCAGGTTTTTTTGGCTTGAACGTATGGTCACTATAACACTAGCACAACAGTCTAACCGTGCCCCAGGTTATTTTGGGCTTGAACGTATGGTCACTATAACACTAGCACAACAGTCTAACCGTGCCCCAGGTTATTTTGGACTTGAACGTATGGTCACTAGAACACTAGCACAACAGTCTAACCGTGCCCCAGGTTATTTTGGGCTTGAACGTATGGTCACTATAACACTAGCATAACAGTCTAACCGTGCCCCAGGTTATTTTGGGCTTGAACGTATGGTCACTAGAACACTAGCATAACAGTTTAACCGGTGCCCCAGGTTATTTTGGGCTTGAACGTATGGTCACTAGAACACTAGCATAACAGTTTAACCGGTGCCCCAGGTTTTTTTGGCTTGAACGTATGGTCACTATAACACTTGCACAACAGTCTAACCGTGCCCCAGGTTATTTTGGGCTTGAACGTATGGTCACTATAACACTAGCACAACAGTGTAACCGTGCCCCAGGTTATTTTGGGATCGAACGTATGGTCACTAAACACTAACACAACAGTCTAACCGTGCCCCAGGTTATTTTGGGCTTGAACGTATGGTCACTATAACACTAGCACAACAGTCTAACCGTGCCCCAGGTTATTTTGGGCTTGAACGTATGGTCACTATAACACTAGCATAACAGTCTAACCGTGCCCCAGGTTATTTTGGGCTTGAACGTATGGTCACTATAACACTAGCACAACAGTCTAACCGTGCCCCAGGTTATTTTGGGCTTGAACGTATGGTCACTATAACGCTAGCATAACAGTCTAACCGTGCCCCAGGTTATTTTGGGCTTGAACGTATGGTCACTATAACACTAGCATAACAGTTTAACCGGTGCCCCAGGTTGTTTTGGGCTTGAACGTATGGTCACTATAACACTAGCACAACAGTGTAACCGTGCCCCAAGTTATTTTGGGCTTGAACGTATGGTCACTAGAACACTAGCATAACAGTCTAACCGTGCCCCAGGTTATTTTGGGCTTGAACGTATGGTCACTAGAACACTAGCATAACAGTCTAACCTTGCCCCAGGTTATTTTGGGCTTGAACGTATGGTCACTATAACACTAGCATAACAGTTTAACCGGTGCCCCAGGTTTTTTTGGGCTTGAACGTATGGTCACTATAACACTAGCATAACAGTTTAACCGTGCCCCAGGTTATTTTGGGCTTGAACGTATGGT
This sequence comes from Mya arenaria, assembly GCF_026914265.1. NCBI lineage: Eukaryota > Metazoa > Mollusca > Bivalvia > Myida > Myidae > Mya > Mya arenaria. The sequence goes on along the minus strand of NC_069131.1, from coordinate 68,154,670 downwards.
CACTATAACACTAGCACAACAGTCTAACCGTGCCCCAGGTTATTTTGGGCTTGAACGTATGGTCACTATAACACTAGCACAACAGTCTAACCGTGCCCCAGGTTATTTTGGGCTTGAACGTATGGTCACTATAACACTAGCATAACAGTTTAACCGGTGGCCCAGGTTATTTTGGACTTGAACGTATGGTCACTATAACACTAGCATAACAGTTTAACCGGTGCCCCAGGTTATTTTGGACTTGAACGTATGGTCACTATAACGCTAGCATAACAGTCTAACCGTGCCCCAGGTTATTTTGGGCTTGAACGTATGGTCACTAGAACACTAGCATAACAGTCTAACCCTGCCCCAGGTTATTTTGGACTTGAACGTATGGTCACTATAACACTAGCATAACAGTTTAACCGGTGCCCCAGGTTCTTTTGGGCTTGAACGTATGGTCACTAGAACACTAACATAACAGTCTAACCGTGCCCCAGGTTATTTTGGGCTTGAACGTATGGTCACTAGAACACTAGCACAACAGTCTAACCGTGCCCCAGGTTATTTTGGGCATGAACGTATGGTCACTATAACACTAGCACAACAGTCTAACCGTGCCCCAGGTTATTTTGGGCTTACCCACAAACAAGGGTTACGCGTTTTAATACATAATACAAAAGCTTAAATAGGTGATGGCTTTAAAAGGTTATTGCAATTATTCCTACAAAATATGATTTTGGTTTGACGTACAACTCCGTTCTTATTGTTTTAAAATGTGCCTCTAAATGACATCTTGTCTGTTCTTTGTATTTGTGGAAACGTTCTAATTTTGATGCTTATAAAACTTCGACAAACATGGATTTTGAATTGGCCTTCCATATTGAGCGAATTTAAGACTTTATGTCTAAAAATTGTAATACAAAAACATATGCCCAAGTAGGGAAAGTTTTTATATTTCGATATTTGAAACAGTTTTGAAACTACAAGTACCAATGACGTCAATATTGAGCCGTCTGTCTTTTTTGCGCCCCTGCTACAATAACCGATATTTTTATCAATTCCTCACTTAGCGCTATGAAATGCCCTTCTCAAGTGCGTCCTGTGAGCATATTCACGGACACTTCTGTTCTGTTCTATATTTTTCTTTCTCTTGTTTTACGTATTCTATATTTTAATTCGCCTGAAACGTCAATTCATTATTCAACGTATGATATTAAAACGTTTAGCATGACGTTAATCGAAATATTGTTTATAATAATAAGATGGTCAGATTAGAAACTTATGAGAGTCTTGCTTTGTAAAAAACTCTAATATGTTTTATGTTAGGGTTATTGTTATTTTTGTTGTACTAAATTACGAATTCAACATAAGACGGACGCTAAATAACTAACTTAATAACTTCAACGGATGACTTAAAATTGGCGGCTATTTCCATGAGAGGCTTTCTAAATGATTAAGCAATCTCATTAGCCAAATCATAATTATTATATACTACACATCAACACTGTTTTAAGTGATGGGATAATGCTGTTAAGTGCTTTGTTTTTATCTTATCGGCTACAGTAAAAACACCACAACAAACAGTTCTACTACAGTATAAGTTACCCAACTTTTCTATCGATATAAGTATCAGCAGAGATCTGAAGAGAAGAATACCCTAGACTAAGCAAAAACATAATAAATCCAGCTTGTGACATACATTTCACTAACAATATATTATTACTTACCATCCAAAAAGTGATTGTCGACAGAAATCTGTACCGCATTGTAAGTACAAGCGGATCCAGGCGGTAGTGCCCCCTCCCTCAAATTGAATTGTCCAAATTTACTTTTTATGACGATATCGGAAATGTAACAAATAAGCTAAAATGCACCATATTCGGACTAGAAAATGTCAAAATTTTGTTTACCCCCAACACCCCCCGCCTACATTTTTTTTAAATTACTACAATTTCAGCTCTGAGGGCGGGGCGGATGTCAAAGTGTTATGCCCCTAAGTAACACATCCTCTTATGTCAATTTCTGGATCTCCCCAGATAAGTACCTTGTATGCGACTATAAAGGTCAGTGTTTGGATCTAATTTTGATGTTGCCAAGCAGAAATCGTTGTATAAAACACATTAACAATTAATAAATTCAATTAAGGATGACCATATGATTGACTTCGTTTGATATTGAATATAACCCTTGATCAACTTCCAACGAAGTACATTTGTCACGCAACACACAGCCATTAATTACCGGTCGGGGGGGGGGCAGTTCTAACGTTAAAAAGAAAAAGAAACATGACTCACGGGGTCAATATTCAACAAGGTCAAAATTGAATGCTTCATCGGCGTTAACATGTGACACATTAACATGTATAGTTTCTATTATCCTATCTTGTAAAGGGTTGCTATAGTTCATACACACGCATGCAGCACACGCACAATTAGATAGAATGTATATTTCAAACGGTTAAAATGATGCTCTCAAGGTAAGCAGTAAAATGCTGTTTAGTTTCGTTAACAGACGCATTGTCTGTTGCCACGCTTACCTTGTTATTCTTTGTGTGTGTGAGTGTGTGTGCGTGCGTGCGTGCGTGTGTGTGCGAGTGGTTGTGCATGCCTGCGTATCTGACTTGTGTGTATCTGTATGTGTTTGTTTGTTTGTGAGTGTGTGTGTGTGGGGGGGGGGGGGGTGAAGGTGTGTGTGCGTGGTTGCGCATGCCTGCGTACCTAACATAAGTTCATTTTTATATTATATTATATATTATTATATTTATTTTCTTTTTAATGGTTGTAGGTGTATAAAGTTAATTGTAATTATGTTTTGCTGATATGTGACCTGTGATCAAACATGCTGGTTGTTTGCAACATATTACTTGAGAAATAAAACATATGTTATAACAATATTTTCACGAATTATTGTATAGATGCTTTTCAGACTGCATATGTATAAATTGAGATATGCTGACAACAAAAACGTTTCTGCATGTCAAACAAGAAAGAAAACACAAACATGATTCGAATAATGTATTGCATCTATAACGAAATCTCAATTATATGCAATTATACAATGATCTTATTTTATCTGTGTAATAAAGCAATTTGAAATATCGCCATTAAGAGCAGTAAGAACTGCGATTGTTTGGCGTTTTGTTGAATTTAATTAGACAAAATTCATGCAAAACAATCAGTATCAAATACAAAAGACATGCCAAAACAATACGAATTGTCAACTAATCAATCCGTTTTCAGAGATTTAGGGAGATGTTTTCGATGTTGTTTTTTCTGTTATTTCACGATAATTAAACAATGGGTTTACAAACTCACAATATAATTTACAGAAGTGTGCTTTAAACCCTGAACAGGTTTTGCCTTAAAGCTGCACTCTCACAGATTAAACGTTTTGACAACTTTTTTTAATTTTTGTCTTTGAACGAGCCAATTTTTGTGAAAATGCATGGACATCAGTCATATAAGACTGCTGACAAAAAAGTAGATCGCAGATTTATATATTTAAGTTCCAAAAATGGTGTTTTCTGATTTTTTCTTAAACCATTATTAACGGTTTAAGCCATAAAACATTAATTTTCGAACAAAAATATTAAAATCTAAGAACTGATTTTTTGTCAGCATTCATATATATCAATGGTTTGCAGATATTAACGCAAATTTTTTCTCTTTCCAAGACAAAAAATAAAAAAGTTGTAAAAATGGTATATCTGTGAGAGTGCAGCTTTAAAAAGGGGAGATAAGGTTTTTCTATATCAGCCAATTTTGATAATGAACATTTCATTCGAAAAACTATTTTTATGTCCAAACGATTGTTCTAACAAAATGAAGCACACTTTGGTCGTTTCGAGTAATTCAAGCTAACTATGATTTTCCTCATTGATAAACAAGCCAGTCGGTCCGTCGGTAGTCCAAAGCTTGTCCGAGTGATAACTCGACAATTCCTGGACGTATGGTCATCAAACTAGACATGAAGGTAAAGCATGACCATTAGATGATCCCTGATGATTGATTTAAGGGCTCATCGGGTCAAAGGCCAAGGTCACAGTGACCTTTTAATAGAAAAATAATTTTAAAGCTTGCCCGAATGATAACTCAACAATGCCTAGACCTATGGTCATCAAACTTGATATGGAAGTTGGGCCTGACCAGTAGATAACTCCTAATGTATTGGGGGCTCATCGGGTCAAAGGCCAAGGTCACAGTGACCTTGAATGGTAATAGGTTGTCCGAGTGATAACTCAACAATGCCTGCACCCATGGCCCTCATAATTGATTTGGAGATTGGGCTTGACCAGTAGATGACCCCTATTGTTTTTGGGTGTCATCGGGCCAAAGGTTAAGGTCACAGTGACCTTGAATGGTAAAAGGTTGTCCGAGTGATAACTCAAAAATGCCTGCACCCATGGCCCTCATAATTGACTTGGAAGTTGGGCTTTACCAGTAGATGACCCCTATTGTTTTTGGGTGTCATCGGGCCAAAGGTTAAGGTCACAGTGACCTTGAATGGTAAAAGGTTGTCCATGTGATAACTCAACAATGCCTGCACCCATGGCTCTCATATTTGACTTGGAAGTTGGGACTGACCAGTAGATGACCCCTATTGTTTTGGGGTGTCATTGGGCCAAAGGTCAAGGTCACAATGACCTTGAATGGAAAAAGGTTGTCCATGTGATAACTCAACAATGCCTTCACCAATGGCCCTCAAATTTGTCTTGGAGGCTGGGCCTGACCAGTAGATGACCCCTATTGATTAAAGGGGTCATTAGGCCAAAGGTCAAGGTCACAGTGACCTTGAATGGTAAAAGGTTGTCCGTGTGATAACTTGACAATGCCTGCACCTTTGGCCCTCAATCTTGACTTGGAGGTGGGGCCTGACCAGTAGATGACCCCTATTGTTTTTGGGGGTCATCGGGCAAAAGGTCAAGGTCACAATGACCTTGAATTGTAAAAGGTTGTCCGAGTGATAACTCGACAATGCCTGCACCCATGGCCATCAAACTTGACTTGGAGTTTGGGCCTGACCAGTCGATGGCTCCCAGTGACCTTGAAAGCAAACTCGACAATTCCTGGACCTTTGATCATCAAACTTGACATATAGGATGGGCCTAACCAGTAGATGACCCCTCTTGACTCTAGGGGTCATCGGCCATGGTCAAGGTCACAGTAACCTTTAACGCAAAAAAGTTAACAAATCTTCTCCCAGTGATATCTCAACAATGCCTGAACCTTTGATCATCAAACTTGGTATGGAAGTTGGGCCTGACCAGGAGATGACCCTTATTGATTTTAGGAGTCATTGGTCAAATGTCAAGGTCACAGTGACCTTGAATGCGAAAATGTTTCAAGTGGTAATTCCAGAAAGTTTGTATTGTTCTCATGCGATTGGATATATCACGTGTACAAAAGGGTTGCAATTGATGTACATTGTAACGTTTTTTTATATTTCTTTATTCCGACTATGCATTTGGGATTTCATAAAACAAGGTAATGGTGTTTGTATAAAAGTGTCATAAAACAATGTTTTTCTGTTTCATGTATAAATTGATTTTCGAATGTATTATTTTTTTCATATACATCAATTGATTTTGGAATTTTCGACCGCTGGGCTTGTTCCTGTATTTTTCTTTGAAAAATCAATACTACTTGTTTGTTCATTATAGTTATATATACTTAATGTCTTTCTAGATTTGGTTTCAAATGTATGAGGTACGAGTGTACAAAGCAATATACCCCTCTTCTTCGAAGTGAGGCATAAATATTGAAACGTTTTATTGTTTGGCTTTGGTCAGCCACGTTCTAACTGTGATCTTTACAGCCTCTAAGTATTTTTGTTCAAAAAAGAGTTAAAAATCAAACAATGTAAGAACTACTTTAGGTCAGGGACAAATACCAATAATAAACGTATTCATTACAATAAATGATTTATAAAAAGCTGGAAAAAACCAAGTAGCAAAACATGTAACCATTCGTTTGTTTAAATGCACAAGGATCATACCATAACAAACATTCTACCAGTGATACACTGCATCGCATTGTATTGCATAAATGTTGACGTTACCAAAACAATCAGTGTTTACTAGAGGGTTCAGTCGGATTTTCGGCGACCAACCAAACACTTATTCAAAGTTAAACCGATAAGCCTCATTACAAGTTTCAGAAACATTGGAAACGTCTTAATCCTTGTCTACGTTTTGTAATGTGTTTTCGAAGTTTCTTTACATTTTCATTGAGAACATAACTTTTTTACTTGAAAATATGGCGAAACGGCTGCAAAAGGTATACTTGTTTTGAGAAATGATAAACAATTGTATCTTCTCATCGTTACAAATTCCTTCTATTTAATATCAAATTTCAAGATGTCATGTGCTTCATATGTATTTGCCACACCAACGTACAGTTTCTCAATGTCTCGGAAAAAGCAAACACAAGCTGGGTGTAATATTTCAAGCAGCCTGGTTATTGCGCCATTTGAAGTATTCAGCACGAAAACGATGTCACTGTCCTTTCCACAGACTAGCAGTTGAGTGGAATCAACGACTTCCAAGCCGAAAGGACATTTCAGCTCTGGGTTTTCAAAGGTTTTGAGTATTTCCAGACTCAGATTTAATTGTGTTATTGTAAATCGTCCAGCATCTGATGCATATATGAAGTTAGAGCTTCATGTTGCCTGGACTTTGATATACTTCAAGCTGTTGAATATATATTTTCCAGTTGTATTATTGCTTACTTCATGGATGACTTTACCATCCATTGTCATGGCTTCAATTTTCTTCTGCTGACCGTAACATACGTACAATTTATTTTCAAAACAATCTACGCCATAACAATAACCTGATACACTAATACTGTAATCAAGAGAAAGCTCGGTATCTCCGATGTATATGAACTGCATATTCTTAGTCTCATATGGCATGGTGACGACACCCTTGTCGCGCGACACAAGACACAAATCCCACGGTCTGCTCGAAAGCTCCAAGCTTGAGAGCAGCAAATTGCTTTTGGTGTCGAGCATCGTTAATGACAAACGTCCATTATAGGTAATAAGCAGACGCTCATCGGACAGGACAGTTATACATGATGCTGTAAGAGTACGCTGTAATTGAGGCAACAATGGAATCTTTCCCAATGGTTTTATTTCTTTCCGCATTATGTCAAAAGATTTAGCAGCTGATGATCTCACCATTTTTAAACCTGTGAAAAAGTTAGAAAAAATAAGCAATTTTTTTTTCGAGTCATTTTCTAAATAAACCGTGATAGCATATACTAGGATTTTGCCATTTAGAACAAACAGCATCCTTTTTTATATTTGTAATCGTCAATAAACTTGGTATTCTTGCTAAAATTCGCTTAATGTAGATCAAATATCAAAGACAGTCGAACCCCGTTGGCTCGAACTCTGAGGGACCGGCAAAAATACCTTGAGCCTCGGAAATTTCGAGCCAACCGGAAATGATTTGCTTTAGTATTAAGAAAGCGGTCCTTTACATCCAGTTCGAACCAACAAAGAATTCGAGCCAAGCGAGTTTGAGCCAACGGGGTTCATTTGTGTGTAAAAAATGCCTTTTATTGGCATATTTTGTTTGAGAGAAACAGAGAACAGGTCAAAATTCAAATACCGTATAAACACTATATGAACGCAAAAACTAGCCAATCCTTATGAAACCTGACCAGGATGCTGTTTCATAAAGTCCTGCTATATTTGATGTTGCATCAAGTAATCATTTCCAGGGTAAACTGATCAAATGTCATTGTATATTTTCTGAGACTAGAGGATACCTTTTCTAGATTATTTTTAGTGTTCATATCTTGTCATCATGTAGGTAAACAACAGCTTTCGTAGGACACACAACGCTTTGTCTAAGAAACGATTACAATTATCATGTTAAAAGTGCATGTTAAAAAATCTAAAAAATAAAAAAAGTAAACAAGAAACGGCGCTATGCGACAATACCAGGTTTTCAATGATTGGTAGAAGAACATCAGCCTCTGTTGTGAGATTCAGTTTCAACTGGTTTTTCTATTTAAAGTAACATTGACATTGACCTTGACCCTAAGGGTCCCAAACGAATTCCCGTGAAAGTCGTCCATAAATTTCTTCCTACCAAGTCTGGTCACAATATGTCAACCCTAACTAAAGTTATTCGGTACCAAACGGTTATCTATTTTTATTAACAGTTACCGTAACCATTTGGGCTCCAACTGCAATGCGATGAAAGGGTTCCATAAACTCTTCCTATATACCACATTTGGTCACCATATGTCAAACCTAACTAATTTTATTCGATACCATAGGAGAGTGTGTCGCCGCCCTCCCGCCGGCCCGCCCGTACAACCGTACAACGACGCATGCTTTTCAAATAACCAGGTTAAACTTTGTGAATACCTAGTCAAACTTATAAAAATGATCCTGTAAAAAGCAATAAAAGATGATAAAAAAGTAAAACAAATCAATCAAGGGCCATAATTTGTATTTAGGGTTAATGTGTAACCCAATTGTTGTCAATAGTTGTGTGAGGTATTAAGTCGATTAAATGAAGGGTGTAGAAGTTATAAATAAAATAAAAAAAATTGCCCTTAAACTTTTACCTGATGAAATTTGCCCGAAACCTTAAACATATGTTCCTTAGTAAATCAGGGGCCATATTTTGTAATAAGGATAACATGGAGTTATGTAACCTCATTGTCTGATGGTCCTGAACAACTGTGTGAAATATTAAGTGAATTGAATGAACAGTATTGGCGAAAATGCCGACTTGCTCTAAAACTTTAACCTGACGCCGACGCCGACGATGACGCTGACGCCGGGGCAAGTAGTAACACCTCCTTATTCTTCGGATAGTTGAGCTAAAAAATGGTACGAAATAAGTTACATATTTCTTTTTTTTTCAGGCATACACGTATTTTGAGTACAGAATGTAATTGTTTCAGTATACATACGAGTACGACTTTAGCGATTGGTTATATCATTGCTTATTTTTATTTTAAATAGTGTTCTCACGTAAAAGGGTAATAATACAAAGCGATACAAACTTTTCTCCTTGTCCATGTCTGTTTCTTTTGAAGAACCTTCTTCTACAATTACACCAAGAACCCCAGTAGACTGAATGAGCTTATCTATCATAGGGTTTCTCTTAAAACTATAGAAACCACGTGCACTACCTTCTTTGATATCAGCAACTGTTGTTTGACAGGTAGCTAACAATCCCTCAAACTGCTTTCCTTTGACGAAAAGCTTGGCAATATCGTCATGATTATTCGTCAAGTTAACATTTTTAGTCCCTAATTCTGATTTCTTAGCATATACACGTGCCATCCTGTCCTTCAAGAACTTTTTCTGTCTTTCCTTTATCTGGTTCAATTTTAGTGTAAGTTCATGTTCCTGTTTCGTTATCTGTGCATTTAGTTAATCTCGGACTTGTCTTATCTTTTCAAGCTCGGAGTGGGCTACCTCTTCAGCCTCACTTAAACATTTGTCTATTTCAGCTACGCAGTTTGTAAAATCTTCATCTACATCAAGGTTTCTCATGCCTCTAAATTCTTCACTGTCTACGTAGTCCTTCGCTACATCAGGGATATAAGTAATCTTGCAGCCTCGGTGTTCAAATGCAACACAATCTCCGCAGTGTACTGTATTGTGAGTTGGACAGTAAAATTTTATTACTTCCGTGGGGTGGTGAGGGCATAGTTCGCTGCATCGCATTTCGCCTTCTGATTTGTCAGATGTAGAGGGCATTTGCTCTTTATCAAGTATCGAATGATTCTTAGTGATCCCGAATTTCTTGTGGTACTTAATACACGGAGAACATAAGTGTTCCTTACAGTTCTTGCAAAATCCTTCGGCCGAAATCTTTGTGCCGTCTTGTGTGCACGGGAGACAGTATACTGATCCATCAGCAGATGAATTCTCACTGCCTGCCCCTCCTTCCCCCGCGGTGGGAATAGTTCTACCTGAAACCTCAGCCATTCCTGAAAATAAAAACATACAACATTACTATGATATCTGTTTACGAAGGAACCTTTAATACATTTAATAAATCAAAACATATATAACCGCTTTGTTGTGTTCTAAAGAATGAATTCTTTATACATTTGGTAACTTCAAATTTTGTCCTTTATAAATGTGACCTTGTCTGAACAAGAGCACCACGTTTCAAACGCCAACAGTCATCTGTTTTTAGTAGTATAAGGGGCAAAGCCCGGCCAAAAAGTAAGAGAGAGTTATTGAACTTGCTGTACATGTGTACTTTGACACTAGCAGCAACATGTATACAACTTTTAATGTGAATAATTTAAATGTTTAAGTTATGATCAAGTTAATGTTTTTAATGATTTGTTGTAAAAATTAAAGGAATACAACTTGACAATATTTAAAGCAAGCCAGAGTTGTAGGCATTACATTAAATGTTCGTATAGTCTCTGGCAGGATGCGAATAAAGTTTTCGAATTTATAATTAAGGCGACAATCAGTGTTTGTACGCCGACGACGACGCCAGGTCTATCCAAACAAAATATATGGCAATGAAATCATTAAATCATTTATCATTAAAAAATACTCGAATGCTCATGAATTACTAATAATACGTGGCTCATATAACTATGCCAAACAACTATCACTTAACATGGAACAAATAATAAATAAATTATATGCTTAAATTATACTGCCAATACGTTATAATATAACTTCAGTCCTTAACGTTACTGATAAACATACCGTTTGAATAAATCATAAGGAAACATTATTTAAATATTTCTTTACCAAAAACACTAAAAACTAAGTGTTAAAGGAACGTGTTCATGGTTCATAAACTACACTTTTTACAGATTTTTAATTACTAAATAAAGAGTGGCAAAACAGTGCTCAAACTTAGATACTGTCGACTGGAACCCTTCAACAAATGTTGATATATGCTCAAATATTGTCTTTGACGTCCATAACTTTAAAATGCGTTACTAACGCGATTCAACAAAAAACTGTAGCGTGCTTGTTTTATTGATAAAAACACGTGATTCAACCAATTTTTTCGATAGCTATTAAAATATCTTTCATCTTACAAGTACAAGTCCCTGTGGCCGAGCAGAAACGGTATCGGTTTTTAGACTGTCTGCTGCAAGCCGACAGTCTTTAGAGAGCGGTATTTCAGAAACGCGACTAGTCGCCTGACACGACATATTGCACATGAATATATTAATACACACCACCTGCGTAGCAACAGAACTACTTACGTGAATGTGGGGCGTCAAGTACCTGCTTATGTGTATTTAACGCGTTATTGCCTTTTTTATGACAAACATTGCGTGTTACTCTTAGTATAGTTGTACCGTTGCAGTTTGGTGAGTTTTATTGAACAAAATAATGAAAAATAATGAAAGTATAGCATTTACATACGAAGTCATTTTACCCTACATCCAATAGTAAGCTACATCACATGTTTGCACCCCGTGTGACGTCACACATATCCCGGCATTCAAGACTGACCCGGCAAACCCCGGCAAAGAACTTATTTTATGAATGAAAGCTATTAAGAAATAAATCATACGCGGTTAAAGAGTTCATGTCATGTAATATTTTGTGAAATAGCTTTTATGTTTCAAATGATTTTTTTCAGCAGCAATCGAACTAGTGTATTTGTTTGAGTAAATTATTTGGATTATACCTATCACAGTGTGTCAACGTTATGCCTATTGTTATTTTGGACTATAGGGTGTAGTTTTTAAAGTCATACACAATATGGCGGCGATTATGCGGAAATGAAATTGAATGTTACTTCGAACACGTTCTTCTACAAAATAACCGACCTGTATTTAGTGCTATTGCTTTAACATCAATCGAAGCAAAGATGGCATCAATGTATGCGTCTAAAAATGTTAAATTTAGATGGAGACAATCCAGAAATGAGCTGCCAGGAAGTGATCGATTTCGGACACGAAGGTACATGTACATTAGTCTAAAATAATAGACGTGTTATACGGGATTCTTCCAATCCCTAACGTCTAAATGGTTTTGTGCAAAAAGCGGGGGTGTTTGAAAAATATTGAAATTGTATTAAGTGAAGTATTTATGGTTGAAATGGATAATAAAGTAAAGATTTATATTCATATTTTACCATGGAAGTGCAAAGCTATTTTGCAAAAAAACAAGCATTTAATGCATTAAAACACATTATTTACCTTTTCATTAAAAGGAAAGTTGACTGACACAGACAACAATTATGCCAAGTGGAACAACTTGACCCAATCGTAATAATTCGGCCACCTCCGACAAGCTTCGAGATAATACAATCGTAACAACTCGGCCTTGGCCAAACAATCTGAACACCTCAGCCAATATCCAACAGGGATTGACTATCTCGAAGCTTACCGAAGATGGCGAGTGGTTACAATTGATGGCCGAAATGTTCCGATTGTTGTTAAATTGTGAACTGCAGCCTTGCAGGTGCCCTTCATGTATATATTGTTATGTTTTGACAGAATGAAATGAAGAAAAAACCATCAAACTCATAATTATTTGCTTGATATTACTTTTTGGTTACGGAATTTATATAAAATAACATTATCTGGTAATATTTCTTGTTTTTATGATATGTTATAGATGCAATATGCTTTAACCCGGAATCCCGATCGGAATAACTACCCACTTTTCGTACAAAACAATTTGTACGTGAAAGATTTGCTGTATCAAAAATCGTAAAAAAATCTGTCAACGTACAATTATTTGGATTAGAAGGTACATCTAGCTGATCTTACATCTCTTAGTCTAGATATTTGTACGTTGACGAACTCTTTTTACGATTAAAAAAAATGTATATATATATATATATATATATATATATATATATATATATATATATATATATATATATATGGCAAATCCTTCACTACAACATCTTCATGTTACTTTCAATTCAGAGTTGATTATTCACTAAAGTTATTTCGCTTTTTTAATTATTGTTTAACCTGAAACGTCTCAACCATCAAAAAAGAACATATAATTATGCTTCAATAGTCTAAAAAAATAGACGTGTTATATGGGATTCTTCCAATCCCTTACGTCTAATCGGGTTTGTGCAAAACAGGGTGGGGGTTGAAAGATATTGAAATCGTAGTTCGATAAGTATTATATGTTTGAAATAGATATTAAAGGTTTATATTCGTATTTTAGTTATTACCATGTAAGTGCAAAGATTTTTTTACACAAAACAAGCATTTAATGCATTTAAACACAACCATTTTACATCTATGTAAATCTATGCACCGCAGCCTTGCAGGTGATCTTCATGTATAACAGTTTATATCATTATGTTTTGACAGTATGAAATGAAGAAAAACACTCATCAAACTCATAATAATTCGTCAGCTTTTATTTTTTGCGTACATAACTCATATTTTAGATATATATAATTATCTGACCCGGAATCCCAATCGGAATAGCTAGCCATTTTTGGTACAAAAAAAATGTATGTGAAGGATATGCCATTTCAAAATTTGTAAAAAGATCAGTTAAGTTACTATTATTTGGACTAGTGCTTCAAGTGTTTGATTTATTGTCTCTATAATGTATAATGCACCTGTCAATTGTAGAGCCAAGCTGGTAGCTGCCTTAAAATCGGTTACCCGGTTAGCTCAGTTTGAAAGATCTCCATGCAAGTGTTCACATGGTCGTGGGTTCAAGCACCATACAAGTAGCATCTTTTCTCAAAGGTTTACTTTAGAACCCATCATCCAGGAGTAAACAATTATGATTTTTTTATTAAATATTACAGACCATGTTCTTTTGTAAACTTTCAGATTGAGAAGTGCCTGGATACAAGGCTAGTATTGTTAACATCATCTGATATAATCAACTGGAACAAAGCTGAAATGGCTGCCTGACCTGACTTAAAAATTGGAGGGCAGTACATCAGACTAGAAGATTAGAAGTATTGAGGTGGACAAAATGAAACATGAGCCTACCAAAGCTGACAGATTGCACAAGAAACACATAAATGCAGGTATTAACTGAGATATTGTAATTATTTTTTGAAACTTCTCATTCATTTAGGAAGTTCAGTTGAAACAGAGTTGGCAAAAAAAGAACAAAGGTATATACATTTTGAATTCTAATTCAAATGAGAACTTTACTGGCCAGCACAGAATGGTAAAATGCTAGTCTACCAATATAAATGTGCCTGGTTCGAATCAGTAAATCTGATGAATGTACTGGTTGTGTAGCCATATGTTTAAGCTGCACTCTCACAGATTGTCTGTTTTACCAACTCTTTTTTTATTTCTTGGTCTTGTAATGAATTATTTTATGCGAATTTCTGAACACTGGACATAACAGACAACAGGAAAAAGTGGATCGCTGCTTTCTTATATTAATTCAGTCAAAAAAGACAACTGAAAATATTGGAACGCTGTTTTCTTATTTCAATACGGTCAAAAGATGATGTTCTATGCCAAAAATCTCATTATTAGTAAAGCGTTAGTAATGCTTTTAACCATAAAACCAATAGTTACAAATGTAAATATAAAAAAGATGATCTTATCTTTTGCCAGCAGTCTTATTTCATCAGTTTTCATACTGCTTTTCATTAGCTTATTCCAAGCCAAAAAGTAAAAGAAGTTGTCAAAACCTTCAATCTGTGACTGAGAGTGCAGCACTCTTACAGATTGAACGTTTTGACTACTTTATTTATTTTTTTGTGTTGGAATGGGCCAATTTATGTGAAAATGCATGTTAACCATTCATATAAGATTGCTGACAATAAATTTGTCAGAAAATGTTTATATTTAAGTTCAAAATGTTTTATGCATTTTTCTTAAACCGTTAGTAATGCTTTAAGCCATAAAACCTTTGTTTTCGACCTGAAATATGGAAGTCTGCAATCTAATATTTTGTCAGTAGTCTTATATCACTGGTTTGCAGATATTTTAGCAAAAAAATAGGTCATTCCAAGACAAAAAATACAAAAGTTTTAAAAACAGTAAATCTGTGAGAGTGCAGCTTTAAATGACTAAATGTTTTGATTTGGCTCAATTTTCACCTAAAATCTTATAGTTTTGTGGCATCTAAATGGTTTGTTTTTAACAACATTACATGTGCATATGTATATATTTGTTCTTAAATTTGTAATTTAGATTGGAAGATTCATTCTCTGAAAAGTAGAAAAGGGCATGTTACATACTGTTATCACTGCCATGACAGAAACCATATTGAGGAGCTGGTCCACCTGTAGGAAGAATTGCGCTATTGGTTGGAGCAGCACTATTACCCAGCCATACACCAGCACTTAGTTTGTCATAGGGAGCATTTCTGAGCAGTTATGGAGACCAATAACTATGCAGGTATGTCATAATCAAAATCTTGGTTTATTATTTTATAATTTAGCATCTGTTGAGAAGAAATTTATTTCTAGATTGAAGGCACACACTATAGATTGATGCCCAAAAATATATTTCTTATTTTAATGCATTATCATGTCTAACTCATTTGACTTAAATGATCAAAGCAAAAGAAATGCAAATGATTAATCTGCAGATATACAAATGTAAGCTTTTTTAACTGGGGAAATTGTTGCCATAATTAAAGAAAACATTTATAATTAATAATGTTTAATCTGTACACAAATCATATGCCTTCTTTGTTTTAACCATCAATGTCAAAGAGTCCAGCATGATAATGCATTAAATTAAAAAAAAAATGCATTAATTTATATGAACCCTTTAATACAAAGACATTTCCTAAATCCAATAAAAAATAATTGAATATTGATGCAGAGTTCAGTTAGAATATAATATAACTTTTTTTGCAGTTGTTGCAGTGAAACTTGCACCAGTGTGTTTTCTGTGGAGATAAAGAGATAGTGTCCAGCAATGAAGACCCAACTCAAGATCTGACCTTGTAAGGCCAATATGAAATAACTGTGTGGGAAAATGGGAAAAACCTGCAGTCAGGAATGCACGGAAATCATCAAAAGAACAGTGTTAAATTAATCTTGAATAACTTGACATTTATTTTGTTTGACATATTTATTCATGGTGCAGTGAAAACTTTCTTTTTTTCTCATAGTTATTTAAATTTAGAATTGATAGGAGGGAACATCACTATGTAGTTTCATGTTCATAGTCAGATCAAAACCCATGTTCATGCCCAAATGAGCATTCGAAAATATCAAAATGGTACTTGTTGTATGTAGTGTAAGTTAATTAACATAATGAACAAAAATATTTAATCAATTTCAATTTATAATGCCCCTTTAAAAGAAGAGGAGTATATTGCTTTGCACATGTTGGCCACTACGTCCGTCTGTCTGACAGTAGGCCAAAGCTTTTCCGGGTGATAACTCTACAATTCCTAGACCTATTGTCAAACTTGACATGAAAGTTTGGTTTAACCAGTAGATGACCCCTTTTGATTTTAGGGGTAATATGGTCAAAGGTCACAGTGACCTTGAACAGGAAGGTGTCAAACCATACATCTGACTGATAAGTTGACAATGCCTGCACCTATGGCCCTCAAGGGGTCATTGGGTCAAAAGTCAAGGTCAGAGTGACCTTGAATGCTTAAAGGTTGTACTAATAATGACTGGACAAAGCCTGCACCCATGGCCCTTGAACAATTTGACTTTGGGGTTGGGCCTGATCAGTAGGTGAGCCCTATTGATTTGTCACAGACCATTGAACGCAAAAAGCTTGCCTGTGTGACAACTCGACAAAGTCTGCACCCATGGCCTTCAAACTTGAAATTTAGGTTTGGGGTGACCAGCAGATGACCCCTTTGGATTTGGAGGTCAAGGTCGCATCTCCAATATTGGTCATTAAAACTATGTCATTTACTTATTCCCTGCTGCTAAGAGGATACATGTTTATCAGCAAATATCAGCCGTCATCTGAATATGAGTGAAAACTGTACCAACTACCCTCATACTTTGAATAGCATAATCTTAAAACTGCATCAAAGGCATCTTTTGTCAATGAAAAACCAGCTGTCATTTCGGTCCATGCATATTTCATTCAATTGTCCAGATATTCTTGACAACATGGCGCTAATTAATGCTGCAGGTTTGAAATTTAAGACATTAGTTTTTTTTCTTCAGCACCATGCAGATTTATTAACACTTTTATAATAAAAACAAACTAGAAAACACATTTTAAAGATATTAGTTTTTTTCATGGTATGATGCCACAGCACCATGCAGATTTGTTTTCACTTTTATATCAAAGAAAGTAACTCGAGCACAAATTTTGTAGATATGTGGACTCTGTTGATAGAAGTTCTGGGAGGCATTTTAGGCTTGAAAGAGCATCATTTTAAAGTTATATTTTTATTATGTCCCTTGAATCTTGGGTATAGTTTGTATTGTATTTGCATTTTAAAGACATTGGCTTCAACAGACCCTAATGAAATGAAGGAATGTAATTGCTTACTGAAACTGTTATAAGCGACGTCATAAATTGAAGCAATTTTAACATAATGAATATGCATTTAACTAATTTAAAGCGGTTCAAAATTAGGAAATTTGAATTAAGAATCTTGTAGGCCATTGGATACATGATTAAGTAGGGCCAATATATTTGTGCTTATTATAATCACATTTATCCTTCTTCATCTACCTTAAAGAGTGTTCATCATTTGTATGAAATCATTTGATCACGTTTCATTTGAAAGAACTTTGCGGTAGTGTTTGCTTGCTTCAGTTACGTCACCGACAGTCTTGCAGCGCTTTCAGCGCTTTGATTCTATTTTGTTCTTGCAATGTTAGTGTTTCCAAATGCAGAAGTGGAAAGTTTATTTTTGGTGCCAAAACTGGTGGGAGTCCCTTTAGGAATGATAACGAACAGAGTCTTACCTTTTTGTGTTGATAAAAAACATAGAGTATGATTTGTTATGCCTTTTTGTGCATTTGCAGGTGTGGTTCCAGAAGTAATAGGTCGAGTTATTGTGATAGCTCAGGTGACATTGAAATTAAATACGTGTAAAAAAGAAACCACTATTTCTTATCTTATAATAAATAAGACTAAAGCAGAAATTCGTGTTTTATTTATTTGACCTTTGTTTATGATTTTGCACACAAATAAAGTTTCTTTCCGAAACCTTCTCACGCTCATTGTATTGAAATGTGCATGACTATTTTATGTTGTCAAAGTACGTAAAACAATATACAGAAGGAGAATGATACTTTTGAGAGATGTTTTACAAACATTATGCCCCCCGCCCCTGAGCACCATGTTGTCATAAATATTTGGGGAATTGATCATCTACTTGTCACGCCCAACCTCAACGTAAAGTTTGAAGACGTAGGTGCAGGCATTGTGAAGATACCACTCGGACAATTACGTTCAAGGTCGCTATGATCTTGACCTTAAGACCAAATGACCCCAAAAATAGGGGTCATCTACTGTCATATCAACCATACATGTAAAGGGTGAGGAACCTAGATCTATGCATCGTTTAGTAATTACTCGGACAAGCTAAACGCATTCAATGCCACTATGACCTTTAACGTTGACATGATGACCTAAAAGGGGTCATCTACTGGTCCCGACCACAACTTTCATGTTCAGTTTGAGGATAATATGCGCAAGCATTGTAAGGTTATCTCACGGATAAGCTTTTCGCATTGAAGGCCACTGTGACATTGACCTTTGACCTGATGACATATAAATCAATAGGGGTCATCTACACGGCCATTGTTAAGTTAACTCTCGTACAAGCTTTTCGTATCCAAAATCAATGTGACCTTGACATTTGAGTTGATAACGTAAACGTCAATAGGGTCGTTTACTGGTAACAACAAATATGCATGTCCAACTAGAGGACCAGGGGAGCAGGCATTGTCCAGTATCGCTCGGACAAGTTGTCCGGTTAGCGCAGTGGTAAGCGAGGTTAGTGGTTTGGTTAGTGGTCACCAAGCCGGACAAGAGGGGTTTCTCCGGGTACTCCGGTTTCCCCACATCACAAGACCACACTCTCGCGCAACATCGTGTCATCGAGAGTGACTTAGTATAAGTTAGCATAGCTTTCTTCACAATCGTTCTAAAATATATAACGTTTAAAATAAGTCAAGTTTGAGGACCAAAGGTCTAGGTATTTTCGAGTTATCACACGGAAAACTTATGGTTTACCGACCTACCTAACGACCGACAGACTTATTGACCGACCAGCATGTGCAAAGCGTTACACTCCCTCTTCTGCAAAGGGCGGGGGCATAATAACAAAGCAGGAACCCATAACGAGAAATGAAATATTCTTCAAGAATTATAATAAGGTAAGGCAGCTTTTATAATTTAAAAAAAACCCCAAAGGCTTAGGCATTTAAACACACGGAATTTGCTTTCACAAACACAACCCCAAAACGATGTGTTATAACTGCAATGTTATCAGATATTAAATATAATTTGTATTAACTTGTTCTTCTTAAGCCGGTGTGAAATGATCAATTTATAATTCAGCTTTATTTTCCACTCTTTCATACATATAATGCATGAAATAGAATACTTTTGAATCAACCTATGTTAAGGTCTTTCACTTCAATTCCTGAGCAGCCACTCTCATTGAAGTGTTCCTACTTCAATACAATATCATTATAGCGTTACCTAATTGAAGATTAATCAATAATGTATACTATATTCTTTACACGATACCAATGGTTTACTTTACAAAAATATCTTTACTTTTATTTTCTACAGTTATTTTAGTTATAATAATGTGAAACAGAAGTGATACGATGAGACACAAGATGTGAAACCATAATTTACATTGTCCGGAATGTGTACATCATCACTTTATATTCGAATAATAGATAGTTTACAAAAAAAAATTCAGCACACTTACAGCACATTATCATAATATGATAGTATAGAACTTAAGTGGTTTTTGAAACTTGTCCAAATAAGTATTATGTCAAATTAAACTACATTTTCATTTTAACTTGAGACGGATTAGCTTCCGGGTTCGCCAACAATGTTTAATTTTTTTATAGAATACTTTGCTCCTTACATATTCTTTCCTTTATATCAACCATTATTGTGATAAATAAAACAAAAACATAACTCTAATGATGGAGGAAGGCTGTACCCTTCTTTGTTATATCCGCTACGTTCGTTGCCAAGAACAACAAACATTTACTGCGACATATTTAGGTCAGTCTATGGCAATCATAAACAAAGGGAAACAACTAAAAAATCAGACGAAGGAGATAAAGGCTGTCAACGATTAATAGGTGCATTGATTGGTTGATTCCTTTATTTCCTCCATAAAGAATGAAGAGAATAAACGAGATGAAACAACCGCGCATATAATAAAATTAACGAAAACATTTTATTCTTAATAAATTATCGTCACTTTTCGAATAGAAATTCCAATTAATGTATACAATGTAATTATTGGAACGGTCCGGTAAAGGCGGACGTGAGTTCATGGTATAACATTCTGTTGGAGACGGAAGTACGTTCATAGTACATTGATGTACTTGTTTGGTAATACGCAAATAAGCAATGCCCGAGCCCCGTGAGGATTGGGACTTACTGTATATAAAGACCAGTGGACCCCTTCAGGGTCGAGCATACTTTTCTATGAAGGGATCTGTTTGCCTTGTTGGCCGCGCACGTAACATTATCATAAATCAATGACATAAGCTTTGCCCTGGTAATTTGTTTTGAAATTTAAAATCGAATTCGACCTTCAACAACACACTTCAAGCTGTTTTGTGTATTTTGATTTTAGTTAAGTGCATATAAGTATTTGATATATAGCGGCGCTTCTTCTGTCTGGCTATTGAGCTAGCTTTTATAGCAAACGGGCAAAACGAGTGGTCGTGGGTTCGCCCCCTACCAGGAAATAGTAAATCATTCCTTTGCAGTTTTAAAGTATGGTGTGGCCTAGCGTTATCAGGGGCGGATTCAGAATTTGACGTTACAGGAGGTGTAACTGAGGGGCGTAAACTTTTGACCTGTGCCCTCTCTAAAATTTATTTGGTTTAAAGTGTTAGCAGGGCAGTTAGAAAAAACAACCATTTCCAGTCCGAAATGGTGCATCTTGGGCGTATATATCGTTTACTTCTTTATTAAAATAAAAGTAAACTTGGAACGATTTTAGTGGATCCGGAAGTGATTATATAGTCAAAAAGATCTTGCTGATAAGCACACGTTTCTTTAATATTCTTAAAAAGTCATGAGGAAACGAGTGTTCCTAATATATGCAGCAAATGGTGTTCATTGTAATCATTCCTTGACTTAGCTTGTTGCATAAACATTATGGTATATATTTAAATGTGTGCTGATATCAAAGCTGTTCAACCTTTGGCATTGTTAACCAATATTCATTTTTTAAACATAAAAAGCGAATCCCGAAAGCGTATCTTCGCCTTATGAAATAAGCCTTTTTTTGTGCACTATGTATTTTGATAAGGTCATTTATTATATACCCATCATAAATACACACGCAATACATATCGCAAAATACGGTAGTCCGTATTCCACTCTAGATAGTGCAATACGACCGTATTCCACTCTTGTGACGTCACTACATAACAAGTATCGTTGCGCGATGTTAAAATGACGACTTCAAACAAAATAGTGCGTCGTTAAAATGATATTTATTATGTGGTTTTTAAGTGATCTAACCCGTAATGTATATAATAAAAGAGTTATTAGTATTGCGTTTTGATCCGGAATGTCGTATTCGACTCTCGTGAATTTTTGCATATTCTGATTTCGAATCTTCAGAAATTCACACGAGTCGAATATAACTTCCCGGATCAAAACGCAGTACTAATAACCCTATTTTATCAACTGTTAGTTTTGTTTGTGCCAATTCATTAACAGAATAAACAACAACAAGAAGCTCATGACCTCTTACTACGGGTGAAACAAAACAAACGATTATGAGAGCATTCTGCTGTATTTTATAACAATAATAACACGAGTTATAATACAGATTAATTTTCAGACTTAGCATGTATAAATCAAGAAATGCTTACAAAAATGTCAAACAAATAAGAATAAAAGTCACAGACATGATTCGAATAATGAAGTTTACTATTTTAAACGAAATTTCTTCCATATGCAGTCATAAGATGACCTCTTTATAATTGTGTATTTTAAACAAGTTTTAAACTTCGCACTTTCTTTTTCAAGTAAAAAAATGAAATATCACCATTGAAAACCGAAATAATTTTGGAATTGAGATTTTGAGGCGGTCCCATGAATCCGATTAGGTATTTTTCATGCCAAAAAAATCAATATCAATAAGAGCATATTTAAAAACATTTTTATTAAAAACATAAACATTTCAACTATTCAATTCTTTTTAAAAGATTTGGTCCGTCGGGAAGATATTTTTGATATTGATTTATTATATTTTTCATGATTTCATAATACCAAATGGATTTAAAAACTAAAAATAGAAAAGAATCATTCAATCCTTAAACAGGTTCAGCCGTGAAGATCAGCGAGATCAAAAACTTTCAAAAATATATGGCTTTCGGAAATGGAGAAACATTTTATTCTTCAAGTTAACATAGTAACATCTGCTGAAAATATAGTAAAGTATTTGTCATGAAAAGAGCTTAACCTCATTCATAAACAAGGCCAGACCTACTGATACCTAATACATTGTCAATGTGAACGTGTACATTAAAAGTATATATATATATCAATGGTGATATATATATATCCAATGCACACACAATAGTGAACAGTATAATTAAACCTATTCATGTATGTCAAATATTCAAAGGGCAATACATTCGCAAAATTAGTTATATATGACACAAACTTACATTTTGTAATGACATTTTTATACAAGTTGCATTGTCTTGCTTTATGACAACCAAATTACATTGGCCATACTATTATGTGCCAGCAAATGTTTTCACTCTTGTTCACAGTGGTCAGAAATTAGCACAATGAGAGCAATATTTGATAAGCATATCGAAGGGTAAAAGCGAAAAGGTTATATCTGTTTCTGTTTTTAATGTCACTTAGAACCTTTTCGCATTCATCCCTCGATATAGGGAGCTGAATTTCCTATATTCTGTACCCTGCTCATATGAGTGTTATTGGAAAGCTACTTAAAAATTAAAAGCAATCTAAATTACATCAAGTTAATCAAATAAATTACAAATTGTCTTTGCCAAACGTCATTTGATTTTAAATGAACTTCATTTTGCTTTCAAAGTCGTTACTTGAAACGGAAGTTTTGACCAATGGAAAATATAAAAGATATTATTTTGAATACAGGTTTAATAAACAAATTACACAAATTAACATTTACAAGTCAAGCATGTAAGGATTCTTTTATTTTTTCGAAAGTGTTTACAGGTAACGAATGACATGATTTGAGACAACGTAATGCTTAAAGGTGCAAGTCGACATCATATACGGAGAAGGTGTTCATATACCTATAAATACAAACTGTGCCAACATAGTGCGGAGTTCAGTATATAAATTACATTCTATCACAAAGTGATATTCTTCTTCCAATTTATTGCATGTTATACACTTCCTGTCTTGACGGGGGATACAGTTCGGACTATGCCATCGACCTGTTTCAATAGACCGATTATGAGATGAAAGAAGTAACCTAGACATTGCTATAGTTAAGGTATTACATACGTTACGTTTTAAATAATAATGAAATAATAAACCATACCAATTATTATCCGTCATCGGACATAGTGTAACAATTAACTTGTTAATAACCAGAATAAAGAAATATAAAAAAACGCTACAATGTACATCATAGCTCATTCGCACACGTTATGAAACGAAACGCATTAGAATGATAGCATGGAAACACCGGGAAAACCTAGTAATTTGAAGATCATAACATGACATTCGTACAATATACTCAACTGTATGTTTTACTTTTCAACATGTCATATCGCACCTAAAAACTAAAAAGAGAAACGAAATGTTGAAACGTTTTGATTTTTGGCCCTCCAAACTTACGTTTTAACTATGGAAGGCGTTAAAGAAGTGTAAATAAAGTTTTGTCCACAATAGATTAATAAATCATACTATTCTATATCCACTATCGGACAAGCAAAAAAAAGTTAATTATTAATAAACAATCATACAAAAAGCTACAATTATTTGCACATTTAATATTTGAAAACGCATTAGAATAATACAATACACAATGAACGATCAGTGTTACTAGTGGGTCCAGTCGAACTTTAAGCTTCCAACGGTTATCAATTATAGTAACAGTTCAATTGACCTTGACACTAGGGACCCCAAACTTAATCCCATGAAGGGTCTCCATACACTTTTCATATATACAAAGTTTGGTCACAATATGTCAACCTCAAACTAAAGTTATTCAGTACTAACCGCTTTTCTATATTTAGTAATAGTGACCTTGACTTTGACCTTGACTCCCGGGGCTACAAACACAATCTCATGAAAGGCCTCTATAATTCTTCCTATATACTATGTTTGGTCGCAAGATGTAAACCCTAATTAAAGTTATTCAGTACCAACATTTTTTTCTGTTTTTAGTAACAGCGACTTTGACCTTGGCCCTATGGGCACCAAACGCAATCCCATGAAATGTCTCCATAAACCCTTCCTTTATATCATATCAAATTTAGTCACAATATGTCAAATCTTACTAAAACTTATTGATACCATAGGCGAGATTGACGCTTCCCTCCCACTGGCACGCCCGAACAATGACGTTCGTCATTCCTATAACCGGGTTTGACTTTTTATTTTGTAAAAACCTCGTTTATCAAAATCTGCCTGTCAACAGCCAAAGAAGAGTAAAAAAGAGTAACAAAAACGAAGTCAATCAAGGGCCTAAATTCATACTGAGGGTTAATATGTTATTTTATTTGTGCGATGACTATTGTGTAAAGTATGAAGGCCATTGCATGAACAGTTTTTGTAATCTGAGTTAAAACCCAAAATGCCCAAAAACATATCTTTTTCAGTCGATCAAAGGCAATAATTTGTATTTAAAATAACGTGGAGTAATGTAACCTTATTTTGTGATGGCCATTAGAAAGTATTTGATATATTAGCCCAATTGAATGAAGGGTATAAAAAACAAAACAAAAAAAAACTCAATTTTAACCTGACACAATGTGTCCTAAAATGTTAATCTTAGTTCTTATGTCAATCTGGCGCCATAATGTATATTTAGGATGAAAAGCAGCTATGTTACCATGTAACCTAACTGTAAGATGGTCGTCAGTAATAGTGTGAAGTATTTATTAATTGAAGCGTACAGAAGTCCTGGATACGACCACCTATATGTCCTTATATGCAGCATTTTATAGTAAAGAAATAATAAGTGTGACCTTGACCTTAGAGGAATGGACACAGGTGGTGAACGCAACACCTCGTCTTGGTATGTCGAACACTTGTGGCAAGTTATTTTAGTTTAAACAGTATTTATTTCAAATTTACATATACAAGGTATTTTAACAACAATACAAATAATAAGGATTGGAAAACAAGTAACTAAACAATTATGTAAATTTCTTTTCTCATAGTTATTTAGTTCAATAAACTTATAATATTCAAATCTGATCAGTATAATTAAAATAAAATGCGTGATATATTTGCTAGTTTACTGTGATCACGGCTGACACATGTAAATATATAATAGGTTTATCATCTCATATTTATATATAAAACGTCCTCATCTCCTTTACCTCATCAACAGCTTGACAATTTTCGTTATGAAGGAGAGTAAGTTGCATTACTGTAGAATCCCCTTTGATAACGCCAGACTGATGCGGTGTAATGAGATTGTTGCTGACATCACCATCAGCTAAGGAGAGAAACAGGACGATAGTTTGAAGGTTTGAGCTTGAGTTAGGAGAAAAAAAGTAGAAGATGGAGCTGCCGGAATACATGCTCCCTCATAAATGAATCTAAGATTGATGAGATCTGGGCCACTAGCCTTTCAAGGATCCATAAAACTAATAGCATCCTTCACATCCTGTTTAGGAACAATTATGTTCTCAACGGAGCTTCCAGACACAGTAATAATATCAGGAAGTGGATTCTGTGAATCGTCAAGACGGGAAATATGAACAAAAGAAGTTATTTAACACAGTTACTTTTTCGACATTTGTTGAAGCTTCAATGTTGTTATCACAGAAGGTGAGAATGTGGTTTGACGTGTTTATATTTGTGATTTACTTGACAGTTTTAAATCATGCCTTTGTTGAAGCGTTTGTTTAATTTAATATATCTACTAATTTTGTCTTGTTGTCTAATTTTGATTTTCGAATAATTTTGGTTACATCATTCCTTGCTTTTTTGAAAATACTCCAGGCTTTATTGTCATTGAGGCGTTTTGCATGTTTGTGTAGTTTGGTACGTGTTCTTATAAGCTTTCTGATATCATTGTTTATCCATGGAATATCATATGGCCTAATTGTTGCTATTGTATTTGGAACAGTCTCTGAAGCACACGATAAAATGTGTTTTTTTGAATTTCATCGGTGAAGTGGGTTGGTGAGTCAATCAGTTTTTGAGCGTTATATGATGTTATTAGCCGAGATATTTTGTCTGAGACAGACAATTTATCATCTATATTAAAGTCACCGGGTACTACGATGTTTGCACAATTTTCGTTAAAAGCTATACTGATCGAGCAGAAGCCAATAGTTATTGTAAGCATCTAGTGGTATGTAAACACTACCAATAAGAAATTTACGATTATTGACTTTGAAATGAAGCCATAGAGTTTCCAGGCCATTTTTGCTCAGGTCTTGTCGAAATAATGGATTCCTTGTCGAACGTATTTGGCCACACCGCCCCCAATTCCACTGACACGATCGCAACGAAATGGTAGGGCGAAATTAGGAATGTTTAAATCGTAGTCAGAAACCTGATCAGATAACCAGGTTTCCTTGAAAATCAATACATCATATGGTTGGGCTTCTACCTCAACAATGCCAATTTTTGGTTTAAGACATTGGATATTCAAGTGCATACTGCTTAACCCATTAATAAGACTTTGAGCTTATGATGAAGAAGACGTGTTTGCAGATACATTATATTTGGTTGGGCCGGGATTTTGGTGAATATCGCCTAAAATGAGGACTAACATTGCTAACAGAAACCCAGACGGATACTTTCAGTGTGACAGAGAGAGTACATGTACCCGACGAGAATACCGAAACACTGAGGCCTTATGGCAAACTAATTTGTGATTAAGGGGGATATATCCACAACGAATAAAAAGGCTATGTTTGTTACGGTTTGACTGATGCTGGATGGCACGAACAGGGGCAGTGAATCAAGCATGAACACGAAACAATGCTGTAACAGCAAATGCATAAAAACAAAACAATACTGCTAACCAGAACGTAGTCAAGTTATTTTAAAATATGTCTATACAAGAGAAAGCTTAAGTCCGGAAACGACCACCTATGTCATTTTATGCAGATTTCTATAGTAAACAAGCACTTTATTTGACCTTGACTGCTCTGGGGAATAATAAAATCAAATCGAATATTCGGCCCAAAAATTATTGCAATTGTCGAGAAAAAGATAAACACGTTTCACTCCCTATCGTTACCAACTGCTTCTATTTGATATCATATTCTCCAACGTAGTTTGTTTTGCGCAAATTTGACAAACCAACATACAGTTTCTTCATGTCCCGGCAGAAACAAACATAAACTGGGTTTGGTACCTGAAGCAGAGTGGCTATTTCGCCATTAGAAATATCCAGCACGAAAATGGTGCCACAGTCCTTTCCACAGACTAGCAGTTGGGTAAAATCAACGACTTCTAAGCCAAAAGGACCTTTCAGCTTAGGGTTATCAAAGATTTTCAGTATTTCCAGACTCTGGTTTAATTGTGTTATTGTAAATCGCCCAGCATCTGATGCATAGATAAGCGATGACCCTTCTATTTCATGGACTTTGATATACTTCAAGCTGTTGAATATATATTTTCCGACTGTTTTATTGCTGACTTCATTAACAACTGTTCCATCCATTGTCATAGCTTCTATTTTCGTTTGTTTGCCGTAACATACAAACAATGTGTCCTCATAGCAATCCACACCGTAACAATCACCAGCCACACTGATGCTGTTAGCACGGGAAAGATTGGTTTCACCTATGCAAATGAACTGCATATTTTTAAATTCCTCAAATGGCAAGGTGATGACCGCCTTGTCGCAGGACACGAGACATACGTCCCATGGATTGCTCCAAAGCATCAAGTCCGAGATGCGCAAATTGCTTTTGGTGTCAATCATCGTCAAAAACACAGATTTGGGATTGGTGATCAGCAGACGTTCATCGGACAGAGCAGTAATACATGATGTGCTCAATTCACCAACTACTTGAGACGGCAATGGAATGTTTTTCAAGAATCTTATTTCTTTCCGCCTTATGTCAAAGGATTTCGCAACTGGTGATCTGGCCATCTTTAAACCTGTGAAAAAGGTTTTGAAAAGTCAACAACATTTTATTCGAATTAATTTCTAAATGAAGCTTTATCCTAAGATAATAACTTTGTACTAAGAGTTGGCAATTTAGTACATTACTGCATCCTTTTAAATCATATTTGTCATTATACATACATCATATTGCAAATAGGGGGAAAGGCATGCTGACGAACTTGCTAAAATTCCTTAAATGTAACCTCAAATATCAACAAGAGCTGTCACAGAGACAGCGCGCTCGACTATTACGCCACGTTTAAGTTAAAGGATGGCAAAGCTTAGTAAAACATGCATGGACTGTAAAATTATATAACATACAAGACCTTAACCAGATTTCTAAGTCAAAACAAAAGGGTGCAAAAGTATATCAATTTCAGGATAGAGTAATCTTGCTTAATTAATTAAGAAGGTGGAATGGTTGTGAGCCCTTGTAAAATATTTCAATGCAATACTTGATGTATTTTCTTAGATATTGACTTAAATGTGGTTACATACAAAACTTATACAGAATTTCTATGACCAAATCTAAAGGGCAATTATTTGCATTATATACCAAAACAGTGATCTCACTTGGTAGGTTTGATGGTTGAGTACCACTGTATGAAGTCAGAATATAATACATTAATAAGTTGTTGATATATTAACCTTTGTGTGCTACATGCAAACCCTTAACCATTATTTTTATGTTGAATAGTATAAGGCAATTATTTGCATTATATGCATGTTCGAGTTATATGGCTTAATGTGTTACAGAAGTTGGATATTTTGGGAACACATGTTTAAGTTTCAAAGCACTAGATGTTTGAGATATTATCTTAAATTAGGTAACATGAAAAACCTAGATCAGAATTCTAAGTCATATATAATAAAGAGCCATACTTAGGGCCGAATTCAGAACAATCACTCTCACTCACACTCAATGAGTTAATCCTCTGTAATCACATAATGGTCGAGATATTTTCGAGTGAAAGGTATATCCGTATTCACAGGTGCGAGTGTTTTGCGTGAGTGGGACATTTGTGAGTGCTCAGCGAGGCCACTTGAACCGCCCTCTAGGATTGGTTGTGAATTCGAATTGAATGAATGTGAGTGAAAAAAGTACACGGCAAGTAGAAAAGATTAAATATATCAAATATTTGGAACAAATAAGGGATATCCTCGTTACCAGACAATATTTAAGAGACCGGGACAATCCATTGAAGCACATGTTCATTCAATAACGTGGCCATTTTTAAACAAACAAAAACATTCAGAAGGATGCGCCAATCATATATTTGTTTTGTTTCGCAATGATCTTGAACGCCCAGCAAAGTTGATGTTTGCAATTCATCGATGGCTGCAAAGACAGGCAGCTAAATGTACGCGAAGTTAGCAGCCTAGCGGCATGAAGTTAGCGGCCTAGCGGCGTGAAGTTGGCGGACTAGCGGCCTAAATTTTATCTCTATTTCAAGGTGATTGTTCAATGGTTTGAATGGGAAATATGATAATTCAAAGTTTTTAGTCGTACATTAACATAGCGGCCTTAAATTGTTTTCTACTTCAAAGCATTTTTATATGAGTTTTCTTTTAAAACAATGCTAAAATAATTTTTTTCTTATGCAAAATTCATCACGCTGGAGCGATTTTTTTTTCAAAAAGTCGATCAAGCAGTCCAGCGGCCTAGCGGCGTGAACTTAGCGGCCTGGTGGCCTAAAAATCCCCAAAACTCAATCCAGCAGCCCAGGAAAAGGGATGTTGATATTCGCTAAAGGATGTTGATTTATAAATAGAAACATTTAATTTATCATTGTTTAAGAAAATAACGCATATAAAATGCTTTGAAATAGGAAACAATTTTAGGCCGCTAGTCACATGAGGCAGCTAGGCCGCCAGGCCGCTAACTTTACGCCGCTAGGCCATTTCATAGCGTGGTCAGTGAAATGATATGTATTTTCCAGCCAACATTCAGCTGGATTATTATAACTATTATTATTATTATTATTATTATTATTATTATTATTATTATTATCATCATCATCATCATCATCAGCAGCAGCAGCAGCAGCACCACCACCACCGCCACCAACACCAACACCAACATATCATCATCATCATCATTATTATTATTATTATAATTATTATTATTATTATCGTCATCTTCATCCATTTTCCCCTACATTTCTAGAGTTGTTTTTTTCACTCCGAGGCGTTATTTCCCCTTAAGAATTAGATTCATTCGCTATTTTTATCCATCTGCTATTTTTTATTAAGTGTTTTCAACTTTCATATATTATTTTTAAACGCCCAATACCGCTTTATGCAGAAGACAAAAGCAAGAGTATATATGAATACATATTTAAATCACGTGATACAATGGAAAACGGCTACATATTTAAAACAACAACAACAACAATCATGCATTTAAACGCATTTTGCAACAGTTATTTACAATCCAAACCGTTTATTTTTATGAACCAATTGATTTAAAATGTAAATTTCAGTTTCAGAATAACAATTATTATCATTTGTTTGTCGCCATAACTAACAATAATGTACTCAAATCTCAAATAAACATGTTTACAATGTATAGTGTAAACATCACCATAGTCAAACAGATAATCCGATATGATCATGTAAACATACATGTATATATATTGTATTGTTCACTTGATGAAGTGGAGTGTTAGCGAGGCGTGTGAATACAAACAGATCACCTGAGTGTCACTCCCCGTATTCCACTCAAGTGATCACTTGAGTGTCCCTTACGGGAATATGGTTGGAGTGTGAGTGAGAGTGAATGTTCTGAATTCGGCCCTTAGCATTATATGCAAAATTCAGTTAATATCTTACTTGGTTATTCAAGTAGGAATGATTGTTGAATACTGTTGTCTAAAGTATCTTTGCAATATATCAAGGAGTACATGTAAAACCTTAACCAAAATTGCTCACGTAATTAAGGGCCATTATTTGTATTGTTTCGCATCTTACTTAGCTATGCAAGAAGGTTGCATAGTTTAGTACCATTGAGTAAAGCCTCAATACATTACATCAAATCGATGCTGATATAATAACCCATGTGTGCTTACCTTTTAAAACCTTAACCAAAATGGCTAAGTTAAATAATAATGGCCTTTAATTTGCATTATATTTAGAATAAAGTATTTTTTTGAATTATTTAGGTCGGATAGTTGGGAACACATATCGTAAGTTTCAAAGCAGTACATGAAGTAATTTGCTGAGATAATAACTCATAAGTGCTTACATGCAAAACCTTAATCAAGGTGGGACGCCAACACCGAAGCCGACGCTAGGTTGAGTAGTATAGCTCTTCTAAATCTTCGAATAGTCGATCTTTATATATATATTTGCCTTTCATTTATTTTGAGAGTTAAGTATGTTCAAAACAGAGTACAAGTCAAGGTCAAACTTAAATACTATTTAAACTCTTAAGAGACTTAATAACTAGCTAATCCTAATAGAACTTGACCAGAATGTTGTCTCACAAAGTTTAGCTATAATAAATTATGTGCTGTTGCATCAAGTAATTATTTCCCTGGTAGACTGTCCAGACTGAGTGTCGAGAGCTTGAAAAGGCGAGGGGATATAGTAATGGTAGGCGCGCTTCCGTGTGCGTGCTTGTGTGCGTCCGTCCGTCCCACATTCATTTCTTTACATCTCCTCTTACATTTCTCATGCGATTTCTACCAAACTTTCACCGATTGATGATCATAAAGTGAAGCAGCGCATATTGTCGGGCTTTCCCGATTCGACCATTTTTGCAAGAGTTATTGCCCTTTGCTTATTTTACATTGTCGGACTTTCCTGATGTGACCATTTTTGAAAGAGTTATTGCCCTTTGCTTATTTTACATTTAAAATTTGGTGTCTTCGCAACTCCTCTTACGTTTTTCATGCGATTTCTACCAAACTTTTACAGATTGATGATCATAAAGTGAAGCAGCGCATATTGTCGGGCTTTCCCGATTCGACCATTTTTGAAAGAGTGATTGCTTTTTGTTTATTTTACATTTAAAATTGACTTCTTCGCAACTCCTCTTACGTTTTTCATGCGTTTTCTACCAAACTTTCAAAGATTGATGATCATAAAGTGAAGCGGCGCATAATGTCTGGCTTTCGCGATTCGACCATTTTTGAAAGAGTTATTGCAATTGCCCTTTGCTTATTTTACATCTAAAATTGGTTTCTTCGCAACTCCTCTTATGTTTTTCATGCGATTTCTACCAATCTTTTACAGATTGATGACTATATAGTGACGGAGCGCATATTGTCGGGCTTTCCCGATTCGACCATTTTTGAAAGAGTTATTGCCCTTTGCTTATTTTACATTTAAAATTGGTTTCTTCGCAACTTCTCTTACGTTTTTCATGCCATTTCTACCAAACTTTCACAGATTGATTATCATAAAGTGAAGCAACGCATATTGTCTGGCTTTCGCGATTCGACCATTTTTGAAAGAGTTATTGCAATTGCCCTTTGCTTATTTTACATCTAAAATTGGTTTCTTCGCAATTCCTCTTATGTTTTTCATGCGATTTCTACCAAACGTTCACAGATTGATGACTATATAGTGACGGAGCGCACAATGTCGGGCATTTGCGATTCAACCATTTATGAAAGAGTTATTGCCCTTTGCTTATTTTACATTTAAAATTGGTTTCTTCGCAGCGCCTCTTACGTTTTTTATGCGATTTCTACCAAACTTTCACAGATTGATTACCATAAAGTGAAGCAGCGCATATTGTCTGGCTATTGCGATTTGACCATTTTTGAAAGAGTTATTGCCCTTTGCCTATTTAACATTTAAAATTGGTTTCTTCGCAACTCCTCTTATGTTTTTCATGCGATTTCTACCAAACTTTCACAGATTGAAGACTATATAGTGACGCAACGCATATTGTCGGGCTATTGCGATTCAACCATTTTTGAAAGAGTTATACACCTTTGCTTATTTTACATTTAAAATTGGTTTCTTCGCAACTCCACTTACGTTTTTCATGTGATTTCGACCAAACTTTCACAGTTTGATGACTATATAGTGACGCAGCGCAAATTGTCGGGCTTTCGCGATTCGGCCATTTTTGAAAGAGTTATTGCCCTTTTTTAATTTTACATTTAAAATTGGTTTCTTCGCAACTCCTCTTACGTTTATGTTTATTAGTGACGCAGCGCATATTGTCAGGCTTTTGCAGTTTGACCTTTTTTGAAAGAGTTATTGCCCTTTCTTAATTTTACGCATTTCTTATGTTCCTGAGAAACTACCCTTACCATTGATTGGCTTTCGTTACAAAAAATGCCCCCATGAGGCGGGGGATATAGCTGTCTGTGACCGCTCTTGTCTATATTATATTCATTGGTCTTATCGGGTCATCCATCATATAGTCATTAATTAAAATATTAATAGAAAATTAATGATAACATAATTTTACATATTTCGAAAAGTTATTTTTCAGAAATAACTATTTTTCAGAAATTACTGTCTTAATGGAGTGTTTGCAATTTATCAGGCATACACGTTTTATTGGGTATATACTACTATATTAAACTATTATTAAACAAACATACAGCGCTTCTGCAATTGGTTGTATTATAGCTTATCTTCGTTTTAATTTGTTTTATCACTTAAACGGGTTAAAGAAGACGATACAAACCTTTCCCCTTGTCCAAGTTTTTTTCTTTTGAAGAACCTTCTTCCAGAATTTCACCAAGAGCCCCAGTAGACTGAATGAGCTTGTCCATCATAGGGTTTCTATGAAAGTGATATAAACCACGTGCGCTACCTTCTTTGATGTCAGCGAGTGCTGTTTTACAGGTAGCTAACAGTCCCTCAAACTGCTTTCCTTTGACGAAAAGCTTGGCGATGTCGTCTTCATTATTCGTCAAATTAACAGTTTCAGTCCCTAATTCTGATTTCTTAGCATATACACACGCCATCCTGTCATTCAGGAATTGTTTCTGGCTTTCCTTTATCTGATTCAATTTTTGTTTAAGTTCATGTTCCTGTTTGGTCAAGTGTGCATTTATTTCATCTCGGAATTGACTAATCTGTTGAAGCTCGAATTGGCCTGCTTCTTCAGCCTCGTTTAAACATTTCTCTATTTCAGTTACACAGTTTGTAAATTTCTTAACAACATCATGGTTTTTAAGTTCACTAAATTCATCACTTTCTACGTATTTTCTTGCTACATCAGGGATATACTCAAACTTGCGACCTTTGTGATCAAAAGCAACACAATCTCCGCAGTGAACTGTGTTTTGAGTCGGGCAGTAATATTTAATAACTTCCATCGGGTGGTAAGGGCATAGTTCGCTGCATTGTACGCCGTCTACTGATTTGAAAGTTGTAGAGGGCATTTGTGTTTTATCAAGTATCGAATGATTCTTAGTGATCCCGAATTTCTTGTGGTACTTAATACACGAAGAGCATAAATGTTCCTTACAGTTCTTGCAAAACCCTTCGGCCGAAATCTTTGTGCCGTCTTGTGTGCACGGGAGGCAGTTTATTGATCCATCAGCAGATGAATTCTCAATGGCTCCTCCTCCTTCACCTGCAGTTTGAATAGTTCTACCTGAAACCTCAGCCATTCCTGAAAATCAATCCATACAATATTACTATGATATCTGTTTACGAAGAAATCTTAAATACATTTAATGAATCAAATGATACATAACCGCTTTGTTGTGATCTAAAGAAAGAGTTCTTTATACATTTGGTAACTTCAATTTTTGTCTTTTATAAATGTGACCTTTTCTGAACAAGAACACCAGTTTCAAACGCCAACAGTGTTCTGTTTTGAGTAGAATAAGAGCATAGCCCGAACAAAAATAAGAAAGAGTTATGGAACTTGCAGTACATGTGTACGTTGACACTATCAGCAACATGTGTAAAGCGTTTGATGTGAATAACTTAAATGTTTTAGTTATGATCAAGGTAATGCTTTTGAATGACTTATTTAAAACTATGAAGGAATACAACTTGACAATATTTTAAGCAAGCCAGAGTTATAGGCATTCCAGTAAATGTGCGTATCTCTGGCAGGATGCGAACAAATTTTCGAATTTTGAGTTCAGGCCAAAATCAGTGCGTGTACGCCGACGACGACGCAGGGTCTATCAATTATTTTATACCAAAACAAAATATTATAGGTATTTGGCAATGAAATCATTAAAAAATACTCGAATGCTCGTGAATTGCTAATAATACAAGGCTCATGTAACTATGCCAAACAACTTTTACTCAAATTGGAACAAATTACAAATAAATGATATGTTTAAATTATACGACCAATACGTAATAATATTACTTCAGTCATCAACGTTAGTGATAAACATAGCTTTTGATTAAATCATAAGAAAACATTTAAATTTCTATGCCAAACACACTGAAAATGTAAGTGTTAAATATGTAAGTGTTTAATATGTTTGTAAACTGCACAAGATTTTTAATTACGAAATAAAGTGTGGCAAATCAGTGATAAAACTGAGATACTTACGGCTGGAACCCTTCAACAAATGTTGATATATGCTCAAATATTGTCTTTGATGTCCACAACTTTGAAAAGCGTAACTAACGCGATTCAACCAAAAGCTATTGCGTGATTGGTTTATTTACATTATCTCGTATTCTACCAATGTTTTTTGATAACGATTTGAATATCTTTTATCTAATTATGAGTCCCTCTAGGCGAGCGGATAAGGTATCGGTTTTCTAATTTTTCCAGTGTTTTCAGATGCAGAACCGGGAAAATTATTTTGGTGCCAAAACATGAGCGAGTCCCTTTAAGATTGATAACAAAAAGAGTTGTACTTTTTGTGTTCAATAGACATAGAGTTAGATTTGTTTTTGCCTTCTGTCTGTGTCATTTCACGTGTGGTATTAGAAGAAATAAGTGGAGTTATTGTGACAGCTCAAAGGACATTGAAATTAGATATGTGTAAAGAAGTAACTACGCTTTTTTATCTCATAATAAATAACACTTAAACAGGAATTCGAGTATTATTTATTTGACCTTCGTTTATGATTTATTACAAAAAAGTGTTTTGTTTCTAAACATTCTGATGCTCATTTATGCGAATGTTTCATACAATCAAATGTTGTCAAAGTACAACAAACACCGAATGAGAATAATAATTAGATTTAGTAAAACAAGAGATGTTTGACAAATATAATGCCCTACTGACAATTGAATAAAGTATGCATTAAGCGAATACTGGCTGATTTGACCTGATGACCTCAAAATCAATAAGGGTCACGCCCAACCTCAACGTCAAGTTTGATGACGCATTTGCAGGCATTGGAAAGTTACCACTAGGGCAATATTTTCACGTTCAAGGTCACTATGGTCCTAACGGTAAAAATTCGGACCTAATGACACCAAATTAATAGGCGTTATCTACTGTTTTCACGCCCGACCTCCACGTGAAAATAAATGACCCCAAAATAGGATCATCTACTGGTTACGTCCAACATCCATGTTAAGGTCAAAGAAATAGGTCTTTGCATCGTTTAGTAATCACTAAGACAAACTAATCGCATCCAAGGCCACTGTGGCTTTGCGCTTTGACATGATAATCATCAAAGGGGTCACCTACTGGTTACACCAACAACCTCCATTTCAAGTTTGAAAATCATATGTGCAAGCATTGTTAAGTTATCACCTAGACAAGCTTTTCGCATTTAAAATCATTGTGATCTTGTCAAATTTGAGGATCATAGGTGCAAGCATTCTGAAGTTATTATTTGGACAAGCTTTTCGCATTTACCATTGGATCTGATGATCTCAAAATCAACAGGTATCATCTACTGGCCACGTCAAACCCTAATGTCATGTTTAAGGACCCAAGGTCGAGGCATAATCGAGTTATCACTTGGACAAGCTTTTTGCATTCAAGGTCGCAGTGACCTTGCTCTTTGTACCGAAGACATCAAACTCGAAATAGGTCATCTACTGGTGACGCATAACCTCCAAATCAAGTCTTAGGACCATAGGTCGAGGCATTGTCGAATTAACACTTACTGACTTAGACAAACTTTCTGCATTCAAGGTCAAAGTGACCTTGATCTTCGAGCAGATGACTTTAAATCAATAGCGTTCATTTCCTGGTCACACCAAACCTCGAAGTCAAGTTTGACGAAAATAGGTTTAGGCATAGTCGAGTTACCACTTGGACAAGGCAATATACTCACTCTTCTTCGAAGGGTGGGGATGATTAGTAATAACAATATAAGGATTTGTATGAAATCAAATACAGCAACTATAAAGCAAGTATACCTTTAATGTTTCCATTAATGATAGTAGAGACCTTAATATAGGAAGATCCTCTACTGGATTGGTGTTTAGATTTTATATCATACCCTTATTGTATCAGAATGTTAATGGAATCTATAGTTTACATTGTGGTTGTTAACAAAGAAAGAACCCATAAACGTAAAATTAAAAAAAAACCACTTCAATATTTATAACTAGGTAAGGCAGCTATAACAATGTGTAATTAACAAATTCTGAATCATTTCAACACACGAAATTTGTTTCAACAAACACAAACTCAAAACGATGTCATCTAACTGCACTGTTATCACATATTTGTAAAAGGTTTAACCAATATGCATAAAAAACATTTGCTTAAATCTTTGATTTCAATCTCTAAGCATCCACTTTCATTGAAAAGTGTTTTGACTTCAATACAGTCAAAACCAACTTACAAATTAATGTATCAGTATAGAGCACAGGTGTCCGTCATATTGCTTGGTCACTAAAATATGGCCCTTCAGTCCTTTGATTTTGTTTAAAAATGAACATAAAATAATTACAATTGATAAAATGACATTTCAATCAATTTCGAAGAGTATAACATAAAAAATATCATTATAGAGTTTCAGTAATAGAGTTTATTTCAGAATACAATAGGCAATACGCCCATGCGTACACAATCAATAAAATACGTTAATGTTTATAAGATAGTCAATGGTCACTCAATCTTCCAATCATACAGTTACAAATTGGCTTAACGATCACAGTTCCATAGAACAACATAAACACAGCGAGAGGAATAACCAAATATTATCTATAATACCTATAGTAGGCATTTCTCAACTCAAAAGCTTTGAAAACAGACATAGATAATTTTCTATTTACATATGTTTTTGAGAGGTGAATAATTCTATAAATTTAAGCATATTAGGTTTTGCATAATACTATTTATCTATGTAAGCTTTTCTTATATCAGTATACAATTAACATTCAAGAACAAAATTATATTCATCTTAAAGTGAACCACATAAATGACATTTTCTTTCCGAATAAGGTATAGCAGCTGGTTTATGCCATCTGACAGCCTCTACCTGTAATCTGTGTGCAGACATCCTTAATCTTGGCAATGCAATTCTATACTTATCAATGTTAACATCCTTTAAATACGTTGTTAGGTTGAAATCTGCAAAAAGAACATAGGTTCTAGCTCTGGTAGACTCTGTTAATTCTGAGCTCCAACTTTGTATGAAAATATCAGTAACTCTGCTTAAAAACATTTAAAAATAAAAATATATCCCCAACTCCTTGGTTTAACCATACATTACTGAATCCAAGCCTCTGTAATAATTCTCTTAACATATATATCCATGATCTATTATTTGGATTTCTATCTAGTTCTAAATACATTTTATCATATACAATTCTGACATATTTTATGGTTTGCATATTTACTATTTTAAGCCATTATCTAATCACATTTACAGAACGTTTACTAAACAATGAAGTCCTACCTAGTTCACCATAAACAAAATTATTTTGATTTTGTTTTCTTACTCCTAATATTTCTTTACAAAAATTTAAATGTACTCTTTCTATTTGCAGACTATTAAAAAAAACACACTTCAGAGCTGTAACTTAAAAATGGATATATAAGTTTATAAAAAAATATATAATCTATGCTTCACAGACAACGTCGGAAATTTGGATAAGCACTGTCTAAGTTTATATATACCCTTCATAGCCTGTCCTGACAATGTTTCAAAAGTACTAGTAAAGGAACCCCCTGGTGTAAATACAATTCCAAGATATGTAAACTTGTCAACAATTTCTAATTCCTGGCCTTTATACCAAAATTTTAAATTCCTCCTTAATCTACCGCCTTTCCTAAATATCATGACCTTTGTCTTTTGTGAGTTAACACTTAACTTCCATCTATCACAATATCTCCCTAGTAATAAAAGACCTTCTTGTCAACCAGCCTCTGATTCGGACAACAAAACAATATCATCAGGATACAATAATATAAATAGTTTAAACACATATAAATATATACCCTGATGGTTATTAGTCATGAAATACTCTTCTATATCATTTAGATAAATGGAAAATAAAATATATTATATATATAAAATAGACAAGGTTCCCGTGTCCAGAAATCCCCATAACCACAGTTGCCTTAAACAATGTATTTATGTAAATGCTATTATTTTTACACTGCCGGAAATGTAAAAGACTAAGCTTCAAGAAAAATGTTACTTTTATTCCGGTTCTTGATACATTTCTAACGTTATCAGACGAAATGCGCAGACTCAACACTGAAAACGCCAATTACGAAACAATGAAGAGACTAATTTACTCAATTACTACGAAAAATCCCCCGCCCCCATCATACGTTAAATACAGACTGACATGAAAACTTTGCGAATGCATTACAAAGGGAAGCTCGTAATATCAAAGGACTGAAGGCCATATTTTTTATAGTTTTTTTTCAACAATATCAAAGGACTGAAGGGCCATATTTTAGTGATCAAGCTATGTGACGGACACCTGTGGTATAGAGTAACCTAACTGAAGATTAATCGATAATGTATACTATATTCTTTACACTATAGCAATGGTTAACTATACAAAAATAACTTGTAACTTTTATTTTTTATATATTTTTTTAAATACAATAATGTGAAACGAGAAGTGAAACGATAATTTACATTGGGCCTAAAAACAAAATACATTTGGTTCGGGTTACCCGACCCTACTTACGGAATAGGCGCCGATCCTACCGTTTTTATAGTCAGTTTGAAAAAAAATGAAAAACAATTTTAATTTTTTTTTTCGTTTTTTTTTTTAAATTGCTTTTCAATATGTAGTTTAAACCTTAAATGCTTAGGCCTAAAAAAAATTGTTTGGTTAGGGTTACATCCTTTTAAAAAATAGGTAGTGTAGGTAGGCTTTTTTATTAGGCTTTATATAAGAATATCATTTTCATCATTGGAGAATGGTGTTAAAGTGATCTTCTGTATAAGCATTTAAGGTTTAAACTACATATTGAAAAGCAATTAAAAAAAAAAAAACGAATTTTTTTTTTTTTTTTTTTTTAGTTTTTATTCTTTTTTTTCAAACTGACTATAAAAACGGTAGGGTCGGCGCCTATTCCGTAGGTAGGGTCGGGTAACCCGAACCAAATGTATTTTTTTTTAGGCCTTATACAGAAGATAACTTTAACACCATTCCCCAATTATGAAAATTATATTCTTATATAAAGCCTTATAAAAAATAAAAAATAAAAAGCCTACCTACCCTTCCTATTTTTTAGAAGGATGTAACCCTAACCAAACATTTTTTTTTAGGCCTTGTCCGAAATGTGAACGTCATCACTTTATGTTCGAATAATAGCTTGTCTACGAATTGTATTTATCAGCACACTTTCAGCACACTACCTTAATATGATAGAATATAAGTTAAGTGGTTATTGGAACTTATCCATATAAGCATAATGTCAAATCTAACTAGATTTTCATTTGAACTTCAAGTGAAGCGAATTAACTTCCGGGTACGCCAAAAAAATTAAACAATAGACTATTTTGTGCCATACAATGTATGATACATATTCATTTCTGTATCAAGCATTAACGTGATCAATAAAATACATACCTGATTATTAAGATGCAGTAAGGCAGTACCCTTTGTTTCTGTATCCGCTGTAATAATTGCAAAGAACCTTCACCTAAACATTTACTGCGACATAATTAGGTCAGACTACGGAAATTATAAACAAAGGGAAACAACTAAAAAACCCAGACGAGGAAGATTAAGGCTGCCAACAACCGTTAATGCATTGACTGATCGATTCTTTTATTTCCTCTCTAAATAATAAAGGGCAAACGCGACGATGGAATTACCGTTCTGATAATAACATGTTATTCTCAATAAGTAATCGTCACATTTTAATAGAAATGCATATTATTGTATACAATTTACGGTTTATAGTATAAATCAATGAATTTCTTTTTTCCTATGATTATTTTTCGAAATTGAAAATCGAATT
Organism: Mya arenaria; assembly: GCF_026914265.1. Lineage (NCBI taxonomy): Eukaryota > Metazoa > Mollusca > Bivalvia > Myida > Myidae > Mya > Mya arenaria. The sequence continues at coordinate 68,112,992 of NC_069131.1, read as the reverse complement.
CGACTGAAAGCGACGGATTACAACACATTTAAGCTCTCTTGTGTACTTCGATTTTTAATAGTCAGGTGAAACTATTTATCTGATATATAGCGGCACTTCAGTTCTTCTGTCTGGCTATTGAGTTAGCTTTTGTAGCAACACACGATTTATGGGGGGGGGGGGGGGGGGGGCGTCGGTTGCGCTTCCCCTGTATCCGCTAGAGATTATATAGTTACAAAGTGCTTGCTGATAAGAAGAAGTTTCTTTCAGACTCTTATGAGGAAACAAGTGTTCCTTATATAACCAAATGGTTTTAACAGTGATCAATCTTTGACTTAGGCCACAACAAATTGATCATTTGTTCAACGGATTTTGCCAAAAAAAGTAGGAGCGAGCGAGCGAAAAAAACAACTTTTTTTTTTAAATTTAAGGCAAATCAGAGGCGAGCGAAAAGCGAGAAATTAAAAAAATAAATAAAAATGTATATTTCTTACCAAATGTATCATACAACTTTGTTAAGAAAGATGCTTTTTAATTGCAAAAAAAGGTTCTCAGTTATAAATGAAGAGGTTTTGATTGTATCACATGAAAATCTGTCTCAATATTTAACAAATGCAATAAGATCCAGTGGTTAACTATTAACTTTCATTGCCTCAGCAATTTAAATGTGGATATGATTGCAAAGACAGCATTCCTCAGAGTAACGTGCAATTATTTGAAGACCAAAAAGATCAACTATTGTATTCATTCTGTATTAATCTAACTTACTATCACAAAAATCATTTTAGACCAGTAAGAGTAATTTTTCATTTGAGCATTTCTAAATGTTGGGTCAGGTCTAAATTTGAACCTCTTGAATCACATGATAAAATTGTAGTGACATTGAGAATATCGAAAATGAAAATAACACAGAACATTTCTGAAAAAAATATACACTGTGAATTGAATTGTGGGAAAATATAATTGAAGCAATAGCTAACAAATCTGCACTATATATATAGTGCAGGTGTTGGATTAAAGATGTTTCCGTTTTAAGACCTCGCCTTGACCACGAACCTTTATAGGTTCGTGCCTTGAAACAGAATAACATGACAGCCTCCATAGCTTCAATACCTGTAAGAAACAGGCCACTTTATCATTAATTGATCAAAGAAAATAAGTGCGATAATGTACCAGTCATTTGTTACCACGCCCCCCTCCCCCGGTCCAGGGAATTGCGGGGACTTTGACTTTCGGTCCAGCCAAGCCCGGGCAAAGACTACTCGTGAAACCCCCGCCAAATGCCCAAGGGACTCTAGGTAAGGCCCATTCCACGCTGTATTTGGCTGGAAGACAAAACCACCGCATTCACCCGGCACTGCGGGACCACCTCGAATGTAAAACACGGCCAATTTCCCCGGTAAACCCTGGACCTTGGGGGGATGTGGCTTAAATTGACTGGTGCATAAGAACAAAGAATTTACAAAATTAAAATAGTCATTATACTTATAAAAGGTTTTATTTTCTGATTTTACTGATGTTATTTTAATACTGTATGTGTAAATACAGACTGTTTCTAAAACATTAAAGCTGCACTCTCACAATTTAAAGGGTTTGACAACTTTGTTATTTTTTGTCTTGGAACGAGCTAACTTTTGCGAAAATCCATAGAAATAAGTGATATAAAACTGCTGACAAAAAATAGATCACAGATTTTCATATTAAAGTTCAAAAATTAATGTTCATAAAACATTGATTTTAGAACGGAAATATGCAAATTTGTGATCTGATCTTTGGTCAGCAATCTTTTATCATTGGTTTGCTGAAACTTACGCAAATATTTGCTCGTTCCAAAACAAAAAATAACCAGAAACGCGGCAATGCGACGAAAACAGGTTTTTAATGATTGACAGAAGAACTTCAGCCTGTGTCTGTTTTTCTATTTTTAGTAACAGTGACCTTGACCCTAGGGACCCCAGACGCAATCACATGAAAGGTATCTATAATTTCTTCCTGTACAATAAGTTTAGTCAAGATATGTCATCCCTAACTAAAGTTATTCAGTTTCAACCGTTTTTCTATTTTTAGTAACAGTGACCTTGACCTTGACCCAAGGGACCCCAGACGCAATCCCATGAAAGGTATCCATAAACTCTTCCTATTGACCAAGTTTGGTCAAGATATGTCAACCCTAACTAAAGTTATTTAGTTTCAAACGTTTTTCTATTTTTAGTAACAGTGACCTTGACCTTGACCCTAGGGACCCCAAACGCAATCCCGTGAAAGGTCTTAAAAAACTCTTCCTATAGACCAAGTTTAGTCAAGATATGTCAACCCTTACTAAAGTTATTCAGTTTCATAGGTGACGCCGCCCGGCCGCCCGCCCGCCCGCCCGAACAACGACGTTCGCCATTCTAATAACCAGGTTTGTGAAAACCTTGTTAAAAAAGTTGTAAAAACGGTAAATCTGTGAGAGTGCAGCTTTAACAAGTCCTAATTTTTATCTGTTTATAACCCTTATGAGTATATGTATACTAAGAAATGCATTTAAAATTAAAAAAATAACTCACGAGAACATGTTCAATGGTTGTAAGTCGTGTGTCCGGCGTGTATTTGAATAGAGGTTTTGCACTCACAATCTGATTCAGTTATTATTTAGCACTCAATTTTGAGTACAAAACAATGACTTATTAAAAACACACAGATAAGTATTGCCTACGACGCCGTGAAACTGCTGTTGTTTACTGAAGACTATGATCCATTGACTATAACACTGATTTTCACTTAAAACGTGTATTTTACATTACGAAAACTGATTTAGTAAACTGAAAACGAACATTTCTGGATAGTACAGTTGGGCGTAGATTTTTATGCTATGCGGACAGAGTAAGCAGTATTGTCGTCTGAAAAGTAAGTTGCGATTTTATACTTCGTTTGAGATTTAAATCATAAGATACTTAATTAAACGTCTATTCTACATAGTTAAAGAATGAAACAAATCAAGTTCTTCTGTCTCAGCAAAAGTTAAAAAGTTTTTGACTTGTTACGGGTTTCGCCGTTATCGCTATTACTATTTAGGATGATTTCGCTTATTTAATATAATTGTTATGGTTTTAGTATGTCTAAACTTAGCTGTAAAATCATAAAATGATACAAACGAAGTTATATTCTTAACGGTTTACTGTTTTTTCTAGATTAATAAACTTGACACACCTACTCTTTAATATAAGTTATATACAATAGGTTCATCCAAAAGAGTGGTTAAAATGGATCATTCCCGTTTGGTCACGTGATGTTACTGTATATAAGCCGCAAAATGCACAAGAATGGTTAGCGTATCCGTGGTCTAGTGGTAGTGACACTTGACTGTCAATCCATGGGTCGCAGGTTCGATACCTCGCCGCACCACTAAACACACTAATCGGGACGTTAAATGGGGGTTCCGTGTGACAGTGCTATACACTGGAGCACGTTAAAAAACCAGGTTAGCTCTAACCAGGGTTACATTCTGTCTGTGCACTATGCTCCAAAATATAACATAACTTATAATCTTATCGGAGCAAAAGCCAAGTGGGCAAGGCCCGAGTGTGAGTATAAGTAAGTTTACACACCACCAGAATGGTTAGTTCGTGACTCGACGCCGATGGAAGAACATCACATTAATATAAAAGGCAAACTATGGAGTTCCTTTTCCGTGCTGTTTAGTGCGGGTTCTGAACTATTGGAAACTATGAAAATTAAAGTGAAACATTGCGCTACAGCTTCTAGTTTCAGGTTCAGACATCCGTTGGGTTTCTTTTTGGCCTCTTAGTAAGCCTGGATCATTCCGATACAGACGGAACAGGGTCAATGGTTTGATTCCCGTAAAAGATATGCAATTGGGAATGTAGGTTTCACTGATATATTGTGAGATTGGTTAATGCATATTTTTTATACTGGTGTTGTAGAAGATAAAGTATATAGGTGTGGTAGTAATTTATGTTGGTACGTTCTGTGTTTTTTTTATAATAAAACGTTGAACCATAATAATTATTTCCAATCATTCGGTTCTGTAAGCAATCATTGTTAATCGCGTGTACATATTACTGGTGTCATACTTTTATTTGGGACAATGCAGTCCGATAATAAGTTTGTAGTTTAATTTAAGGTAGCATGGCCAAGCTAGCTAGGGAAGAAACGTTACACTGATATCAAAGCTGTTTCACCTTTGACATTGTTAACATCAATCTTCTGTATTAAAAACTAACATAAAACGATTTTTGAAAAACGTATCTTGGCATTATAAAGCTAGGACTGTATTTTTGTGCATTATGTATATTTATATTTATTCTCTCGTTAGTACTTTATGTGATCATTACTACTAACTACATGTGAACAAAACAAATCGATTAAGATATCATTTTGCTGACACCCGTATGACCCTTTTGTTTGTAACTTAACAAAATGAGCAATAAACCATATGTTATAGAATAATTACACGAATTATTTTTCCACATTGTTTACGTATAAATAAAGAAATGCTAACAACAAAAAATATCCATGTCAAGCAAAACACTAATCTAATTTGAAGAATGTATTGTACTATCTTGAATGAAATTTCTAATATTTGAATTCATACGATGACATATTTTCATTTTGTGTTAAAAACATGTTTTCGCACTTTCTTCTTCAATTAAGCAATTTGAAACATCGCCATAAAATATATAATAACTATTTAATGAACTAAAGACACAAACATACTAACATCACATGCACAAAAACGAACACCAAAACCAAACTTACACCACATACACAAATACAAACACCATAAACAACCATACCCACATCAAGATTGCTTTACCGTAATATGATGGTATTACCGCATAGGAACTGTCAGTGAAACAAGAGTTAACTGAAACTCGAGTCTACTGGGGTCTTAAACTAGTTAGTTTAGCATGCACCTCACACTTGTCCCTTCATTTGTCAATGATTATTTAATTTGAATACATAAGCCTCACCAGAGAACGCATCGACTTGAAAACAATAAAGAATAACGCAAAAGTAATACATAAACTGATAACATTTGCTGGCCATAATAGTCGGTAAATTGCAATTGGGTTGTCATAAGACAAGATAATTGAACTTGTATAAAAATGTTATCACAAATGCACACACTTATCTAATTTTGGTTACTCCGTACTTCTCTAATCGAAAATGTCTACTTTTTATGTAAAGCTACTATCTGCGAAGTAATTCCTATTAATAAAAGTTTAAATCTTAATATCGTTTATAAATGATACAAATAAGACAGGTTTTATAATAGCGTTATAGAAAAGTTATAAACCCTTGAAACAAACAACAAATGATTTGATGATATATATTTTCGATTGTAGGTCCCTTACTCTTATCTGCTGAATTAAATTTCAAAAATTTCGAAAGCGATAAGTTGTATAGTAACCGGATTGAAACAGCTAGCTAATACTATTGTTTAATGGCACGAGGTAGAAACGCTATGTTGACAAACTGGCATACACACTTTAAGTGGTTTACATGAACAAAAAATTACGTATCATCATTAAAACGGTCACAAAAACATTTATTTAAACATTTATTCTGTAAATAGATACATCAGAAGCACAAACTATATCTAAATTGTATTATACCGTGAAAGCCACCCCTACCCCGGCCTTAGCGGTGTTCTATATCCACGCACCTTAACGATATTAGTAATAATCCCGGCTATAAGGACCAAGGCTATTTAAATATATTCACGTATGATCACAAAACGTAAATCCTAACACAGGTCTTAATTACATCGAACTAAGCCTCAAGTGCCATAATACGCACCGTCTTTAAACCAAGTTATACCACCAAATTTTATCATCAGCCCTTGGAAACGACACACAATGACACCCTTAACATACATGCGGAAGTCCAAACAACTTCAATGATAACAGATAATGACGTGTACGTGCACATTTTATTTTTTTAATATAAACGGTACTCACAACTTTGTGCTCAAAAACAGCAAAACGTTCACATTGTTTCAATATACATTTTAATAATCCATATTGGGCACTTAATGTATAATATAATTCATATCATGTAAAGCGGTCTTAAATCTCCATTCTAATGTTGACTCAAGCCATGGTGAAATTGACAGGTTGATAAGAAGACACACTCTTATCTCAAATGTATCGTTCACATATGCATCCCAGTTCACTATTACTGATAAGACTGTGCTTATGCGTGAACTGCTTTCAACAAAGTAGTTTGAACATGTTTTAATCAGGTGAAACGACTAATCATGTACAACAGTAAATAAAAATACTTATATGAAAAACTACAGAAACAAGCTCAGTAGCCAAAAGTTCAAACATAAACCCCGTTTAATAGTACAGGGTAAACGCCAAAAGATCACACAAAAAAATTAATAAACAAGAAACATGGAACAACAGCACAAAACTTCACATACAACACAGTGCATATATACTATATAAAATCTACGTTGTTTATGAAGACTATTAAAGGGGCAAGTCATCAAAGACGCGGCATAATAGGTTGTAGTCTTTTCGCGTGGTAGAATCGTGGTGCTGAACCGAAGCAAAATATTGGCGAATTTTAGGAATCTGTGCTAGAACGGGAGCGCAACGGTATCACATCGTTAAGATCAGTAGAAAACCGTCAGGACATCGTCCGGCGAAAGAAACTCCGGCTGGAGACGGTATAAAGATTTGAAATGTATTCCGTTGCGCTTCCAGATCAACAGCAGCAGTTCTCCGGTATGGCATCATTTTTGTCGGTAGAGCACAAGAAGCGCCTCGTCATGGATCCGCGGATCTCCGATGGCCTCAATTTGTATGTACTTGTACAGATGTGATACCATAGTCCTGCCGATGTACTTACAACTTACTACCGTTCTAAGTAATGTGATACCATACTTCTACTGTACTTACACCGTACATCGGAAGTACAGCGGAATCAACCTGTAATAGCTTCGATGAGCGGTAGCACATCGGAAGAACAACGACGGCGCTTCGGTTCAACGTCGGTGACAGAAAAGTGGTATTTCGGTAGCACATTGGCTCTTACTCATCTTACTACATTGGTTTTGCTACAGTCAGTTGTGATTTTTCAAGAGCTTTCTCGACAGAACACCGCCGATTTCGCCAAAATATGTGCTCCGTTTAGCAAACGCGATGTAAATCGGAGATGGGTAACAGGCCCTTAGATCATTTTTAAATTGATACTTATTGATGTTTAGTTTTTTTTAGTTTACTTGTTTTTAAATATTAAACTTTATTAAAGACGATAGTTGAAAGTCTTAGGAATTTATTATGAATTGCAGAATTTTGCCCATGCTGTTCCCCATGAGGTGGGAAGGGCGGGTTATATCAAAACAGGACAAAGTGCAACATCCTTCCATAACTCTTTAACTATACATATTTGGGACGCCGAACTATGTTTAGATATTACATAGATATACAAAGGGAATAAAAAAACATAACTATCTTTATATTAATTATTACCAATGTTTAACAAATTCGAGTGATATAATTCATTCTATTTCTCTAGATTATTGTAGTATAGTAAGTTTCAACTAAGTATATATACTTTGTGTAAAATCATTTTATCTCAATGTGTTCATGCCTTTCCTCGATGTGACATTTCCGAATGTAGTACTCTGTAATACGTAAATTAGTACGTTGCATCTTTATAATGATACTTCCACTATATTTCTGTACAGTTTCAGTTATGGTCTACTAATTATATATGCTGATGTTTTTTTCTATTCCAGCTACTACAGCATACGGTCGACACACGATCTAAAGATGAAACAGAAGCAGTTAAACAAAATAAACAGCACCTGAGTAAAAACAGAGCAAACGCCGATATCCCGGTAAATTGCCAAAGTGGACTAAAAGCGTGTTTATGTCATTGTTAAACAAAATTTAGTCTGAATTTATTTTGTTCGTCTTGAAATATTATTCGAACATTTACACCGTAAATATGAAAATATATACACTTTTAACAGACCTGATGTTGAGAAATTTCTTTCGGGTAGGTAATGAAAACAGACCAAGACTTTACTTGATTCTAAAACCAGGAGCGTCAGAGTACATCAATGCTGTATATATTCACGTAAGCGACTTTCCTTAGTTGGGCCATACAATTATTTTAAATTCATTAAACGTAGCGCTAAAAACCTGTTCTTTGCCATCATGTACTTCGTTATCAATGAAAGTTGTATCTAGCTTTTAATAAGTTCCCGAAGGAATTTCGGATTGTGTTTGTTCACTTTTGACATAGCTACCTGGTGGCACAAACTCCACTTCCGGAGACGGTTATCGACTTTTTGACACTAGCTGTCCAAGAGAGGTGTTCGTGTATCGTCAGCTTCAAAGCTGACATGGACAAACAAAAGGTAGGATACAATTTTATTGGAAGGATCGTATTAACGTCATAAACGATAGATTAATAGTAGGGATGCAAACGAATATTTGAATATGCGAATATTCGATCAAATGTTTGGTATTCGAATGTCAAAATCGGTATTTGAATATTCAATGTTTTGCTGTTGAATAAATAGAATAATACATATTTTGCGTATAACTCTGTTGTTGTGTTTAAAGTTCCTTTGACTTATTTTACAGCATTGACCCATAACGCCCGAGGGATGAATGTGATGACAATACACTTAACACGTCACATATCTTTTAGGGACTTAACGTCTAGAACAATTAAAAGTTCCTGTAATTTTACAATAACTGGCTATGAGACAAGTGACATCAACAGTTTCAATATTTTTTTTGTAAATTTAAATGCCTTTGCCAATTAAGGATTTAAGGAATTGGCCTTCTCACCAATTAGTTGTCTTGGCAACTTAAGCTGTGTACTTTTGCTGAAATCGCCATGATGATATGAATGACATGTGCTACAATATTGTAGTATAGATGTATGTGCTTTGAACTGTTTTCCATGTTTTCGATATAATGTTCTTGCTTTGAAATGAAACTGTGTATTACAGCGGTTTGCGATATATTATCTCTGTTGATGTACAATGAGACAAAATCAACATATGGTGCTATTAACTAGTTTCCGAATTGGTTTGGCTTATCTATAGTTATATTTAGTAGAGGTCGATCATAGAACGAGGCTTATAGACCTACGGAAAGACAAATTTGAAAGCAGCAAAATTATTCGACTATGGGTCCGCCGAGAGTACTTGCTATGGCAAAGTAGGGTTAAAATACCCCGGTTATTACTTTAGATCGAAAGAATTACTGAATTTGAGAATATCAATTTTGCCATTCGTTTGCATCCCTAATTAATAGACATTCACTGAGATGGCCAAGTAAGCAACTACTTTAATGAATTGTAACAGATGGTTATTTAATCAGATCTTGAACAGGCTTTAACAAAATATGTCGAGCCCACACACCAAGTATCTCTCAGTTGAATGCTGTATATTGTTAAAATGTTCGTATCAACATGTGGCTCCTAATAATTTCTATACATTATAATGCTATTTCAATTTGTTTGCGATCACCTTTTTAATAACACGTGGTGCAGAATATTGGGATATACTACCCTGCGGCCAACCAAGAAGTTTTGAAGAAGGGAACATTCCAAGTCAGCTGCTCAAGAGTGGAAAATAAAACATTCTACGCAAAACGAACATTGACAATACAGCATAAAGGGGTAGGATGTAGTACTTATGATTGTTTTATCACTTCTCTTATTGTATCAATTCTTATTAAATGCACACTGATATTCTGAAACTAAAGTATATGACAATTCCTTTCCACTTATCGTCCACACACTATATTTTATATAGTAAGTTCCTGTTGTTACATTGGCCAATCAACTTCAGAAAATTCGACGAAAAACGTAGTTTGTACAGAATTTGAACATGCAATATATCGTTTGAATATTCGCTAGAAAAAATGTATAACATTGCATCGACAATTGTTTGTGTATTGAATGTCAATGACACAAATTCTTAAAAGCTAACGAATGATTAACTTTTAGACGAGCACTGATAGAACCATTTCACATCTTCAATTAACTGACTGGGATGAAATGGAGAACATTCCACGGTCAACTACAAACTTCTTGTCATTTCTGAACGTGATAGATAATATCATGAAGCAGCAGGACGACGGACCGATATTGGTCCATTGTTTGTAAGTTAACATATTTCAAGTCTTAGTTTCATCCTTTCAACTTGTCGCTGCCATTCAACATGAGTATAAACAAAGGTCTAGATATGTGCAGTTTTGATTGCGAGAAATCTAAAAATGTACCCTAAAAATATAAACAATTGCTAGAAGTCAGATTAAGATAATTTACTTATTTAAAGGTTACACTTGGCGTAAAATGTACATATTTATACGTCATAACAATCTGTTTCTCATGTCATGACCATGACAAATGAGATCTGTCATTAGTATTGCATAACTTCATATTTATTAAGGTGAAAAGAAACTATTAATATTGTTTGCAATCAAAATTTCCGAAACACAGTGATGATGCGGGCAAGAACGGTCTGTTTTGTGTAGTATCGTTGCTTCTCCACAAAATGGCCGTGGAACATGAAGTCATTGTACTTAATGCTGTAAGGAAGGTCAAATGGATTTTGAAAATAGTGATACGATATATTATATATGTAGTATATTTTGTATTTTCTATTTGTTCGAAAAATTCTACACTTTTAAAGTGTTGATGAAAATGATGCCTTGTTGATTAATTATTGTCTAATACGAAGATGGCATTGTTCAAATATCCTACAAATATATATGCATTAGACATTGTTGCTAAATAATTGGATACCCGTGTTTATTTGTGTTGCCTGCAACAACTTTTGGTCTGCCATGGTTGCGTTTCGGAGTATCTTCGTTCGTTCGACGTCTATGCCAACTTTAGCGATGACACGGGGCAACTTCAGAGTGCTGTCCTGTCGGCTGTCGAGTGATAAACGGGAGATATTTAAGCATATAGACAATGTGAATAATATTATTTATGTGTGTTTTGTGCAGTGCACTGTGTATTTACCTTTACACTATTATGCAATTATTTGAAAGCTGACAGATAAGCAAAACTGTATTTAATCCATTATTGTAAATGTATTAATGACATTGAAGTTATGAACAAAACATGTCCAGTAATCCAATTTATAAGTGAATTGCCAAAATAGGTAACAAGCGCTTACTCTCACTTTGCATTCTTTATAATACACATAAAACGTATTAAATGTGATTAAATGTTAACTCTTTTAAATGCATGTATAAACATGTAACTATTGCTAGTTTCTATTAAACATACACATACTAGTATGCATTGTTGTATTATTTTATAAATTGTTTAAATGCCATTCATCCTTAATGATAGTATATGTTGCACGATGTCATTGTGGCTATCATGAGCAAATAGAAATAATCCAGAACTCAATTAAAGAACAAATATGCTAATATTTTAGACGTTAGTTATTCAAATTTTCATTGATAAGACACTCAACCTTAAGTGCTATACATCATAACATGAATGAAAGCAAAGTTAAGTGTTTGTTAACTTCAGTAGCCAAATGGAAACAGATGTTACCATGTTTAATGTTAGATATGAAAATATCAAGTTTAGTATAATATGTCATTGTTGAAATACATCCATGGAACAAATTTTTAACACCAATTTTGTCCGCGGAATTCATGTTGTCATTTTAATAGCTTTTTGATCTATGATTTCATCTCCTCTTTGCAAAACATCTTTATAAAGGTTTTGCATTATATTTTATGGACAGCCATATATTCATCGTATTCTGTTACATTTCGTTATGCTTTTAATACGTGCAGATTGCTCCTAATAACAATCTTCCATATGATAATCAAGATTGGTATGGAGTGGTAATATTCTATACAGTTTTTAATGTGTTTTTACCCATTTCTTATGCAAGTAGAAATACGTATATGTATGTATTATGTAAATATTCAATTTCATTCGTTTTGACTAGCATGTACATAGCTTTGGTATTTGTTATCATCCTTGAATACTGTTAAGGGATATTTCTGATGCTAATTATTTCAGTATAACGACTTTCACACCGATCTGTGAAACCGAACATTTTATTAAATTTGTGATCCTTTTTTTCAAACGTATTTTTTCTTACTGATTGTTATTCTTATTTGGACATGAAAGGACATAAACAGAAACAAGAAATACTTATTTTGTAAAGAGAAACATACTGTTTTATGACACATAATATATTTTGTATCATTTGGTCCTTCAAAACGAGTAAATTAAAAAAAACACACATCAATGAACACATTATACTTTAAGCAATTAATGTTTTACATAATATATATGTGAACAGTTTGTAAGATTTTATTTGTGCAATTTCAACATGAATATCAGTATAAGACTGATCAGTATTACGTACATTAGGAAGGAAAGTGTGACTTTAGACATCCATTTTGAACATTTTAGGATGTTATATAAATTATACCCGCCTTTCATTTTTTGTTGTTTATCATTGCGCAAAAAAGTTATTATGTTGGTATTTTTTGTAGTGCCTATCAAGTCTGGATATATATATATATATATATATATATATATATATATATATAGGGGATTATGTTGACAATATTCTTGTTTGAAATTGATTTTAACATATGTCTTATGAGTTCCGTTTACCTTTTTTTATAAGATACTCATTTACAAATTGATTGCATATAATTGTTTTTTTTTATTTTATAGCTATAACATTGCAGTACAATTTCTCCTTAATTGTTCCTCTTTTGTTTTGTTTAATTGTTTGTCCACGTTTTATAAAGTCAGGCAATGAATGAAAATGCTTATCATTATTAATCAGAGATTTTATATTTGCGTACATTACCTATACTATGAGTTATTGTTCTCGTTTGTGTAATGTTTGGTCAACATAGGATATTTGTAGCCTAGTTTTTCTTGTATGCGAATAAAACTTTCAAATAACATTTTTCTAAACGTCTTTTCTGATTCTTATTAATACAGTGGAAACTCCAGGAACAATTCTGTATCTAACGCGTGAATATTACCGTGCTAGCCATCAACATTAGCAGACCCTCAGCGTCACACATATACCATGGCAGCATTCACTCTTATCTAGTTCACACTAACAAATACTTAAACCTCATTTGGTTGACAGTTACATACTTATAAAAATTGAAAATCAAGTCGAGGTAGAACCCAATAATGCTGTCCATTTTTAACGGCCAAGGGATGCTCTCCTGTTTTGCAATAGTCAAATAAAATATGTTTCTTAATTCGTCTTTCGGTTCCCTGTTTTCGAAAAGGGCACACATGTTTAAACAGTGTTGGAAATCTATCATTCATTTGTCTCTCTTTAATCTCTTTTAATAGAAAATGGTCATAAAAAGCACGTCCCATACTTAACAGGTCTCCAGGGAAGTCGTTTGTAGGAACATCAGATACTTTGTGTGAGGGAAATTTAACAAAATTTTATTGAAAAAAAGTCATCAGACTCTGCAAACATTTAAAACAAAGATTTTTTAAATATTTGTTTTAATAATTTATTTTGACAAGTAAAACATGTTTCAAACATAAAATCATGATAACAATATTTTAATAAATGTAATTTTCCTTACTTTCACAACCGAACTGATTTCTTGTGGAAACAGCCTACAATTTAGCACGGCATTACACTTCTTAATCAGTTTAAAAAAATGAACATCAAATGCAAATATTTGTATTCTTCTCAAGTTTTGTGAATTAGATTTAGATCTAGCATTCTTTGTCGAAACACTTAATTTTCTATAAAGTATATATGTACTGTGTATGTGTGGAGTTTTGTGCTGTTCTACCTTGTTTCTTGTTTATAAGTGTTGTTTTTGTGATCTTTGTTTAAATGGGGTTTATGTTTCAACTGTTATCTACTGAGTTTGTGTCTGTAGTTTTTACATATCAATTTTTAACAGATTAAATCTTAACAACGCATTAATTCATGTTTTAATGACTGGTTATTATTACTGATATAATTGATTGATATATATATTTTTTTCGTTTTATTTCTTCTGTCCTATCTAATATTCAATTACAAAACTAATGGATTTATTCTGATTTCCAGCGGTATTGACGTTCTCAAGATTTATCATAAATTATTCAGGCGTTTAGGAAACTGCGTTCGGTAATTGTGATTTCATGACGTCGATTCGGCTCAATTGTAAGGAAACCTGATAAAATGTGATGGAACCACGCTCGATTCCGCTTTACCACTCTCATCCTTTTTCATATGTTTGGGTAGTGATTTTAAGGGGTTAGATTTGGTGCAGCTAGGACTTGAGTGAATCTCATTCCAAACTACTTTCATCATATATTTGACTTTAATATTTCCAATACGTATTGCCGAGTTTTAATAATAAGGGACTTAAGTAGACAATATTTGAAATACCTTATGGAAGTTGGATGCGTTTCGGTCATATTTATAGCAAGTGTTGAGTTTTTCAAACAATCAATGGCAATAACTATTAACGTTATATGGGCACTCTACGGTCACGAGTCAAAACAAAATGCACAAAATGATTTCGTATATGAATGTACCACATGAAATGTGTTTTTAGCAAAATTTAATATCAAAGTTAGTTTCCAAACACGTCTTGTTCGTCGGTTTGGATTTGTTTTCTCCCACCTCAGATAAGTAGATCCAAAAACATAACCATGCTAGAAATTCTTATCTTGCCCACGGGCAAAGATAAAACGCCCGTATGGAATTCCTTTTATAATGGTCACCACATTGTAATTACATCCCTTGTTAAAGACTGTAGCATCATAGAAACCTTGTCTTGGTTAAGTATTGAGAAAGCTTATCAATTTTTTCTCGCTTCAAATGTCACCATAAAAATGTTTCCACGTACCTTTCAAGAAATAATGCTTCACTCTCCTTAGAATTCTTTAAAGACCGATTTCACTATTAACATAATCTGAATCACTGCGCGCATATCCATTACAACCACGAATTTTCACGAATTATCACATATCCATACGCATTTATTTTCAATACGCACAAAAGCGTTCCAGCAAAAACAATACATTTTTACTTAATTTTAACTGACGTGGGAGTAAAAGCATCTACCATAGCCGCAGTAAACCTCGTTTCCACAAAACACCCTATGCTCGTGTCGGGATGAACCTTTCTCCCACCTCAGATAAGTAGATCCATTAATTTAACCATGCTAGAAATTCTTATCTTGCCCACGGGCGAAGATAAATTGCCGTATGGAACTTCTTTTATTGGTCACCACATTGTAATTACCTCCCTTGTTGAAGACTGTCGTCTGCAGCGCATCATTGTGGCAATATTTAGAACGCTAGTTAATTATTTCTCGCTTTAAATGTCACCAGAAAACAGTTTTCACGCACCTTTCAAGAAATAATGTTTCACTCTTCTTAGAACTATTTAAAGACCGATCAGACCATTTACATACTCTGAATCACTGCGCGAATATCCATGACAACCACGTGCTATCGCATATCCGTACGTAATTATTTTCACTAAGAACAAAAGAGTTCCAGCAAAAAATACATTTTTACTTAATTTTGTTTAACTGAGGTGGGAGAAAAAGCATCTACCATAACCGCTCGTGTAAGATAGGTTCATCCCGACCTGCGCGAGGGTCGGGATGAACCTATCTTACACTCTCGGCAATGTAAGATACTTATAATCTAAAATGGCAGATCACAATTGTCTTTTTAGCAAATTCCAAATTGGGTCTTAATTTAAGTGCGAAGTACATTTCGTACTTTATGTAAGTTATATGTTTTTTTTGCGATATTTGTTAGTGTTTGACGTTCGGAAGAAGCCTTTTAATAGGGTAATTAGACACTCAGATATCATTCTTCTGTTTAAATATTGCAGACATGTTTATAAATAATGCTTATTTTGAGTTTGATTGATTTGTTTTAATGGCAATATATGTTTGAAGGATTGTAATTTGGTATAAGATTAAAAAGTTGCTAATTTAGCTTTGTAGATATGAGATTCGAGTTCAACACATGGCATATCTAGTTTTGGAGGGGTAATATGTTTTAATATAAGACTCCTTTTCGTGTTCAGACGTATTTTCAGAAGAAGAACTATGCTTTAAGTTATTTTTAAAAAACACACTTAATCAACGATGCTAAAACCACATTTTTAACGAATTGAAATTTATAAATTATTTGTGGGAGCTCGAGTGCATCTTTAAAAGCACTTTATATTCGTAAATAATTGACGAATGTAAAAATTATCTTCTCACATTATATATATCATAAACGACCTAGCAATTGATACAACAAATCAAATTGAAAGGAAAGCAATAATTCATTTACATATTTCAATTATCAAGAACGGGTGAAAATATGAAAATAGTTATTTTTTGTCGTTTTTGGCAGCAAATGAAACTATTTAAAATGTAAAACCACACCTTCCAAACATGTCTAATATGTTAAAGTAGATTTGTATTATATCATGATAACAAAAACATTATGATTGCATTTTAAGATTGCACTAAAAACTGAAAAGTTTTGTCTGTAATGCCTAAGATCTACCAGTCTAAATTCGTTTAACAAAACGGGTAGTTGAGCTGACCTTATCCTTCTTAACCAATTTCAGAAAAACACATCAAATGCAATTATTTCACTTATTGTTTCGATTACAACCAATAATCTGTAGATAAGATAATTTACAGGGCAGTAATTCATAATTGAGTAGCGTTTAATTGTTACTGTTAGTATTGCTGGTATTCATTCGTTTGATTTATTCTGTATTCTTTGTTATAGTATGTTAGAAAATACATCGTATATTTATTCATAATTTTCTGCAAGGTTGTCGATCTGAAGCTTTGTAATAAATAAATCAGGTATTTGGTTGATGGGTAGATAATTTTGTGAATTTCTCAGCATAAAATAATGGAAATGTGCACTTTCGGAATGATTTAAATTTTGTGCTTTGTTAATTGTCCATATCCGTTTCTTGTAAATTGATGCTAAAACATTTCCAACAGTTCTTAGGTTGTCCAGTTAGCACAATGGTTGACACACTCGCTTTTCACTTAGGCAAGCCGGGCTCGATTCCCGGCTTGAGCGCATTTGAGTTTGTTTTCTCCGGGTTCTCCGGTTTCCTCTACAACAAAAGACCACGTGCACACTTTCGCGTCAAATCGTGCCAAAGAAAGTGATAAACATAATGTTGTAATAACTTGTTTCTCAATCGTTGTAAAAAAAAAAATATGTTTAAACTAAAGATACTGACATATTTCAAGACAAATTAAACAAGATAAGTTTATGTAGATAGCAATTGCAAATAACCATTCGTCTGCGAATACTAAAACAAAGACAACCACAAGAATATTCAAAGTAGCCACATGGTTCTTATTTCGAATATAGCATGGACGCATCTAAAGCTCCAATGATTATTACATAGCAAACTCTCAAGAAGAGACACTCCAATAAAAGAGAAAGGCGTATAACACATATAACAGACGCATTGCTGTTATGAATACATGTTTATGTTGTCTTGGGACGGTCAGTAATTAACGAGTTCACCTTTTTTCACAACAATTCATAGTTAGCTTTAAACAGCTAATATTCCATTTTACAAAATAGTTTTCAAAACAATGACATAGCAGGTAAATTTAATGCTCATTAAAGTCATGTGATATTGTTCAACATTGTATTTTCAGTCCATGTTTGTAATGCACAGAGAAAGTCTTGGTATTAGTAAAATAATTTATTATGCTAAAGATACGTGAATCGATCATGAAAGAATCTAATTCTGCTGAATACGATGTTTAATGTTTTATTATAATTGTGGAGCAACTCTAAACTTATAGCTTTTGATAAATTATTCAAATTTTCTGAATATTTTTCACATGGATTACAAAAAATGTTTTGTTAAGAACATTCAGAGCTATATGGGACCCAAATCATTAGACAGCGTTTGTGACACATTTCAGTTCGACCAAGATTTTCTTTTGAAGATGAGAATTCATATATTTATTGTTAATGTTTTCATACAACTGTTACACATCTTTTATTTATCTAAAGGACAGAAATTTGAAATAAACGAAGGTTGTGAGATAGGATTGTATCGAAAAATTAACATCAAAAGTCCGACAGTTTGGGTAGGCGATGTTAATTTTGACGATTGCGTTAATGAATGCAAATTTCGCTCATCCTGCACGGCCGTGAACTACCACAGTATTTTCAACATGTGCGAAGTGGACCTACAGCCTAATCCTGAAATTGTTTCGACTAAAGCAAGAGGTCTTTTGTACTGGATTAAAACAACGCAAGAGGTAATCAGCTTTATTTTTTAAAACGAAAAAGAATGTTCATTACATATTATTAAGATAAGATAATACAATGAACATGTTTAGATGTATCATTTGCTTAAGTTTTTTTCAAAAATGATATCAGAACAGAACAGAAGTTTATTTCGACTTATGCAACAAAGCATCTCATCAAACAAATATATACAATTATACAAAATATTCATATGTGTGATCATCGTTACAAGGTAGCCAATATCAATAACAATTCAAGAATAACTCAAGAAATATGGAGAATGTTCACGTATAACAATATTGTGAATAATAATAGATATAAGAAGCTGTTTATCTAGTTATTTAGATACATCATGGAAATGCAGATTATTAGTGGTCACAACCGTGATTATACGTTTACGACTTAAACAATATCATTGATTAATAGGTTTCTTCTATTATTTGCCTGTACCAAAAATTTACATAAATTTACAACAGTTGTTTTGTTATTACAACTGACAAGTTGATAAAAATTTAAACATGCTTGGTTTTACATAAAAATAATTTTTAATAAAAATTGAACGGAGGTCATCGAAACAATTACGCCTTATAACAAAATGAAATTCATCCTCAATTTCCTGTGTATGACATAATAAACATAATCTTTCATTTCTTGACAGTCTGTTTTGTCCGTACCTGCCAGTTTCAATACGTAACCTGTGCGCTGATACACGTAATTGAGTAAGGTATTTTCTATAAGTTTTGTTATATAATAAATTAAGATATTCAGCCATGCCAAACGTACTGTGCAGATGCAAGTATAGAATATTAAGTTTCGCACTGTTGGCAATATCAGCACGCCACTTTTGTAGAATACTATCGATTAAACGTTGTTTAAAGACTTGAGCAAAGAGTTTGACATTATAATTCCCCGGATTAACCCAGACGTCTAAAAATCCATTCTCCTCAAGTAAACATTTAACGTTAAATGCCCAAGTTGTGAGGCCTTCCTCGCTTAAATCGACTGATTTACGGTATAACAAATTTAATAAAATATTATTAGACTGTTGTATTTTGAACCAATATTTAATAATTAGCACGTATCTGTTAATATATATTGGATAACGCCCCAATTCTCCGTAAACAGCCGCTGTACTTGTACTTTGCTTAACTCCTAGAAGCGATTTGCAAATTTTAGGTGGATCCTTTCTATATTTTTCGATTTTGAAAACCCTCAGACAGAACTGGCATAGTTAAGGATCGAACCTACGAATGAGTCAAACAATTGAAGTGCAATTTTTGGAGGTACGTCATATTTGGTAATATTTTTGTTTAATACGTTCATAGCCTTTAGAGCCTTACCGACTACATATTGATTATTTAAAACGAAAGTGCCCGTGTAGTTAAATACTGTGCCTAGATAGTTAAAGTTGTCAACTATTTCAAGTGGTACGCCACTATAGACCCAATTTTCATTAGCCCTGACCGGTCCTTTTTTACGGAATACTACAACCTTAGTTTTGGCTATATTTACTTCTAAGCCCCACGTTTGGCAATAATCGTAAAGATGGTCTAAACTTCTTTGTAAGTCTTCTACTGAGTTTCCAATTATTACCATATCGTCTGCAAAAAGCAATATCATAATACATAAATCGTATAGGCTAATACCACAGTCAACGTTCTGTTGGAGAAACAGTTCTAGATCTTCTAGGAATAATGCAAACAATACCGGTGAATTATTTTGTCCTTGGCGTAAACCAATAGAAATATCAAAGAAATCGGAGACGGAATTGCAATGTTTGACACACGATTTTACCACAGAATACATTGCTCTAAATATTTAAGTAATTTCCCATCCAACCCCATTTTAAAAAGTTTGTACCACAGAGCATTCCTATAAACAGAGTCAAATGCCTTTTTCAGGTCTACAAATGCGCATGGTAATCGTAATTTATTAAAAATGGCATTTTCGATAACATTATGTAAAACAAATATTGCATATTCTGTGCTAGATCCCTTTCGAAAACCAAACTGGGCATCCGACAGCAAGTTATTTTCATCGAACCAGTTTTCGACTCTTTTAGTGAGCACACGTGTAAATATTTTTCCTAGATTACTAACTAAGGTAATGCCTCTATAATTGTTGGGGTCATTAACGTCACCCTTCTTATGTGTCGGTACAACGAAACCGTATGACCAAGACAAAGGGAAATAACCTCCGTCGAGAATGATGTTAAACAAGTCCGTTAAATGACCGACTAAAATATCCATGGTATCGATAAAAAACTCATTTAGTAAATTATCAATCGGACATGAGCATTAATTACGTTTATTACCTTTCACAGCAAGACGAATTTCCTCAGGAGTTATGGCAGCGTTAAATGCCTCAAATGTGGGATCATCGATATTAAAATCAGTATCGTTGATAAAATTATCTATTTCGTCTATTTGTGTAGAGCGTATATCATTGAACAGACCGGCAAAGTATTCCTTAAAGGTTTCGGTGTCAATATTGTCTGAAAGACTGGGTTTTTTAGATTTATAGTGGTTCCAGAATTCTTTTGGTTTTTTTCTTCGCAACTCGTACAATTCTTTAGCTTTACGCGTCCTATACTCTCACTTTTTCCTTTTAACAAGTGCTTTAAATGAATACTTTTTATCACACAAAACTGATCGATTTAATTCAGATTTATATACGTTAAAGTTATTGAGTGCTTCTAAATACGCCTTTTTGACCGTAAAACATTCGTGGTCAAACCAGGCATTTGACGATTTATTTATATACCTATTACTGTCGTTTTGCAATAAAAACGTTTTCTTAAAATACGGGTCCGCACTTTTGAGCACGACAGACGAAAATTCTTCGATCAATTTATCAATGTCACATGGCCGTGAAGAGTGCAAATCATTGAATATAGTATTAATAGTATTTAGATTTGCTATCAAATCCCTTCTAAATAGGGTTTTATTGTTTTCACACGACTTATAATATGTATGACTTGTCTCAATATTAGGCCGCGGGGTAGTATCTAGTTTATGCTCATAAACTTGAAATAACGGCGCATGATCACTGAATGCATTGAACGGACCTACTTCAAAATGCCTTATGATTGGAAAATCGATTTCTCTCATCACCAAGTAGTCAATAGTGCTACATGCATTACGACTGAAATATATGTATGACCCTTTGTTATTATCCTTTCTTAATCTCCCATTGACAATGCGCATATTAGTGGCCTTACAAAAATCAAGCATGCGAGTCCCTCGTGTGTTATATAATTGATCTTGAGAGGCCCGTACTCTAGTTTCGTCAGGTAAATAGTCCTCCGAGTCTAAATCGGATACTACATTATCGTGCAAAATATGATCTGGCCTATCACCTACTCTACAATTCCAGTCTCCGGCTAGCAATACTTTCCCTTGATTTTCAAAATGATACATATCATCACTTACAATATCGAACAAATCAACATCATATACAGAGTTAATTGGTGAATCATCTGCCCATAAATACAGACAACATTAAATATATATCATCATCCAATAAAAAGTATTTTTTATCAATTTTCAACCATACAATAGTGTCAAAATGATTCCTAACAATTGACATTCCTTTACTTATTTCATTTTTTACATAAATAACTATGCCGCCACTATGTCTGTTTGCCTTTTTATGTTTATATTTTCTAAAAAAAATATAGCACTTAAACCCTTCAACATTTAAACTAGAGCAAGAATTAGTCCATGATTCAGATAAAATTACAACATTATGTTTTGTAAATATCTTAAGAAAATCTTCGTCAGACAGTTTATTTTCCTTTAGACCATTACAATTCCAGATAAGCATTTTTATATGATATCACAGCGTTTCTGTGCCCTTGAGGTACGCCAATTTGATGGGGGGGGGGGGGAAATTCAGTAGCCGGGGCACACATTGTCGGTACGAAATACATACACACATATTCAATTTTGTATTCGATATGCAAGCAACGTTTATTTAATTACAATCAAGTCTTAAAAAGGTTAATCAATATTCCCCGAGGGAGATGGGTCGCAAACCCTTATCATTGATACAAATGCCTTTTTTTCATCCCCTCCGAAAATTACCTTAAAGCTGCACTCTCACAGATTGAACATTTTGACAACTGTTTTTATTTTTTGTCTTGGAACGAGCCAATTTTTGCGAAAATCCATGGAAACCAGTGATATTAGACTGCTGACAAAAGATAAAATCGTAGATTTTTATATTTTTGACTTTAAGTAAAAAAAATGTTTTATGCATTTCTTTAAATCGTTAGTAACGGTTTTAGCCATATAACATTAATTTTCGAACGGAAATATGAAAATCTACTATCTGATTTTTGTCAGCAGTCTTGAATCACTGGTTTGCAGATATTTGCCCTTTCCAAGACAAAAAATAAAAAAAAGTTGTAAAAATGGTAATTCTGTGAGAGTGCAGCTTTAAGGCCTGAGGCTATTTATTAATAACAATCAGATAATAAATCGGATTCAGATGATGAGCTTGCCTGAAATGGAAATAAAACCATAGGGTCAGACATTACGTGACGACATTTGGACGCGTCGTTGAACACCTCATAGTTGAAAAAATAATACCTAAATAGCTTTTGAAAATTGTAAAAAATGAGTTTTTCTGCAACTGTCTCCAGCCCAAATTCATGTCTTCGGCTTTGTCATTTATTGTTTTCCTAGTAAAGTTAACCTGAAAGGATAAGTGCGCGTGGTGTTGTGCTCGAACCTACAACTGCGGAACACAAGTTTTGCGCTGTAATTTATTGAGATTAACGGGCGAATACACAACATCTTTCTCCTAATTGTTTAGACATATACAGGCGATATTTATTGTACTTCTTGTAATCAAGCGAGAAAAGTGCGCCTGGTGTAGAGCCTGACTCAACTAACGGAACAAAAGTAAAGCTCTCTCACTGACTGAGCTAACCGGGTGACTTGTTCTTATCCGTCCACACAATACAAAAGTCTTCTCCGAACACTCCTCCTTTAAAAAAGATTGAATAAATAGGTTTTTAGCTGTTGAAACAGGACTTTCGGCAGGTATAACGGGACTTGGTTCAAGGTTTTTTTTTCTTTGTTATAATTCTGAAGTGAAAGCCACGTCAAAAACCCACTTCGTAAAAATAATGTTTCATACACAGTGTTATAGAGAAGTGGTTGCCAACTCTCAACCCTTGACTTAAGATATTTGAAAATTTTAGCTCTGTCAATAACAGGCTGAACAATAAACACTCATTGTCAATAAAAGACCTTAATTCAATGCTTAAGAAAACAGAGGGTCGGCTACAATAAAAAAAAATATGCAATTTTGGGTTTCATTCATAAAAATTAAAAAAATTGAAAGAAATGTTTATATTTGTTTGATACAGCCGCAACATGCGCCGTGGACCGGTTGAAGCTATTTCTAGCCGTAATTAACAATACTCCTCTTCGTATTATTGGTACATTCAGTTACATTAAGTGTATAAAGCTTACTTATTCTGGAAGGCAAGTTCAGCAAATATTAACAAGCAGCTCGACACATACACACTATCTTTTATACTTCGCAGGACTCTGTAAAGTGCGGCATACACTCGTGTAAGCCAGGATATGTATGCAATATTCGAAAAAACACATGTGAGATTAAAGGTAAGATTAACCTCAATGACGGCATGAAACAAAAACATTAAAATGTTTTTATTTCGTGAGAAAATGGCTAACGTATAGAACGTGATTACACAAATTATATTTTTTACCAATGGCGCAGATATCTAAGTCATCAAAAACAAGTTATCCGCTCTTTTTGACAGGGATTTGAACATATTTTAATTACTTTCTTCGTTAATTACGATTTCAAGGTAACGGTAAACATACGTATGCGTGGTTTGTTTCGAGTATAAACATATTATTAAATATAGTTATTGCATTATTTATTGTACAAATGCTGTAATACAGTGCATATAAATCTAATTTAAACTATTCTATCGCTTAAATGTTCTTTCCATTTCATTGAATAAAATATTATTTTGTATTCCTGTTAATACATTGCTCTGTTTCTCCCAACCACCAAGATCGATACATTTTTTTTCAGAATGTTCCGCCTTATCCATTTCGAATAACACCGTCATCATTGGTAATGTGAATGCAATTGAAGCAAAGGTCAAGATGCGGTGTCAAAAAGAATTCACTGCAAAGAGACTTTCATATCTAACTATGACGTGTGAAACGGACGGATCCTGGAGGCCAAAGCCATTAATTTGCATAACAGGTATTTAAACAAGCAATTCATTTCGAATTAAATATCATTGCAACATACCAGCGTTCCATTATTTGTTTTTAATAATAATCAATGGAATTTGGTCCAATTACAGCTTGTCTGTCTGTATTTCAATATATTATATTACATTAACAATGGCAGACTGTATGCAATGTCTATGTTTCAAACAGTAACATTTTATCTTAAAGAAGTTTGCATGTAATAGGTTCTCTTAATTGTTCCTTTGTCTAGAGCCAGAGTTGGAATTTCTTTTTATAGAATTACTTTTAGCTTACCTATTATGTTTTATGCATTTCTTCATTCTTAAAGTGTCCCTAAGCTCATTCATACTTCGATAAGATTTACCGTTTATCTTTCTGAGTTTTTTGAGATTGACGGGAAACTTTTTGGAATGAGCACAAAGACTAGTATAAACATCAATGTAAAATATAACTAATCCTTCCGTTTCGGCACGCGACAGCCCTTATGACCCCTATAGTTTATATGTTGTAGGTTATTTCTAAACGTGTGTGTGTGTGTGGGGGTACATGCGTGCCTGTGTGTGTGGGGGGGGGGGGCGGGGGGTTACATGTGTGCCTGTGTGTGTGGGGGGGGGGGGTACATGCGTGCCTGTTGTGTGTGTGTGTGGGGGGGGGGGGGTACATGCGTGCCTGTGTGTGTGGGGTGAAGGATGTTATTCTGTAAATCCGGCTTTTTTAAACTTGATATATAAAAAAACGGTTATAATTATAAGCTACATCTTTCATAAATAGTTGGTAAAATACACTAGTACATGTATTATTAATTCAAGGCAGTTCTTGTCAATACGTTGGTCAGGTACACCTTGCGGGGTTTTCAAAACTTGTTTAATTGTTATTGGGTTTGATATATGTAATACTGTGTTTTATTTTCCTCTTAAACGACAGAATGATATGAAAGATATCATCAGGTGGTCCTTATATTCGTCTGTGCGGTTCTGTCTTTTGCACTTTCGATTATAACAACATATCTAGATATTCAATAGTTGACTCCATGCCCCCTTTTGCGATAAAGGCAATGGGTCTTATAGATGACAACCGCTTTAAATTGCTCGACCAATAATGACTTGTTAATCCGATCAACCATCGGTTAAACGATTTCGCTGAGGGTATAGAATGTGGTGTTGTTGCTTTTTGGTGATTGTTTTTGCGTATGCGATATTAGTAAGATTGGACCCATGCTTTGTGCCCCTAAATTGGGTGTTGATTATTTTCGACTAGCGAGCGTGTGCTTTTTAAACACAAAGATAAGAAAATTACTTGTGATTAAATTATAATTTAATTATTTTGAAACTCGAATGGTGGATTAAAACTAAGGTGTTTGACTTATCAAACTACTTTGTAAAGATTCAAAATTCAAAATTGTTTGGCAGACAGAACTTCCAGAAGGCCCAGACCTATATGTGCAAATAAAGTAAAGGTTTTACTCATGAATCAGTGGATGTGTTATTCATATCATTCAATGAATGAGTGATGCTGAATTCATACAAATCTTTCGTATACTTCACTTGACCTGCCCATGTTAAACACCATATATACAACATTAGCCAATCCTTACTGTTAACCTGTTTAACGATAGCATTCTCTACCTTGTTTAAGCTAGAAAATTGACCAAAATGTTTAATTTTGTAGGTGAGTGTCCAAATGGGTGGCTGTCATACAAGAGCTTCTGTTATTTGTTTGGAAGCAATGCGTATTCGTCTGTTGCAGATGCAGAGGTACATGTATTCTACATTTCTAATAACATCACGCTAATTGTAACAACGTTTTTGTTGTATGCCATGCATTGTGTTCTTTAATGTTATCATATTCTTAGTGTAATATGTATGTGTAACCTATATTGATATGGTGTTGCAATGGCATCACAACTTGGGGTTGCTTGTTTAACCGTGCCGGTGTCAGAGAACACAGAGGCCACACTCGCATCATAAAACTCCAACAATAATTAACGGGATAACTGCGTTGGAACGGACAGTGAAAGTCGAAGTCTCAGACATAGACTTGAACAATCTGACATTTTGATTGATAAACATCGTACACATTCCCTTACACATACTTAACCAAATCATATATTTGTTATAATGGTGATCTGTTTGAAAGGTATTATGTACAGCAGATAGAAATATCAATGCTCTGCCTACATTTAAGTTACACAATGAAAACAGTGATTGTTTTGAGTCTTGATATTGAACATAGACTTAAAACTTATCCTAATCTTGCGCCCCTGTTACATTTCTATAAAGCATCTGTCAAACAGTTAAAAGTACATCTGATTTTCTTTCGGCAAGTACTTTGTTTCTGTGTTCGGTGTTTACATTTTCAATTAACTTTCTTACAAAGAAGTAGCTGCTGATATATTAAGGACAGCGGCGCGGCAGAGATTTTGATGGTTACCTGTAGGTTGAGGTTGCCTGAATGGGATCAACAATGCCTTTGAATGCTACGCCTTCTGATAATATCAGCAAAATCTCGTAGTATCCAAATTACATGATACATATAAAATACCTCATCTAAACAATACTCACCAAAGATTTTCCCTATCAGGCTATAGATCAATAATATCTTTTTCACTACACTACACATCAATGTGCCATGCTTTTATTTCCATGTATATATTGCTAAATACATTTTTCTATGTATGCGATTATCCTTTAAGTTATACTTTTGAATGAACTAACCATTTTACAGTGGTATGTCACCTAGTTAAACCGTCGCGTGTGGACTCCCCGAATTGCCGAGAAATTTATTGATGCTATCATATTTTTTTTTATTTCTCTAATCTAATTTACCTTTTGTTACTGTAACATAAATATGAAAACAAATGGCTTTTCTACATAATTGTTCAAATATTTGTTCATTTTGATTTTTGTGGTTTTATTTTAAGGACAATAGCTCATTGTTGCGTTTTTGATATGTCATGTAGCTTTATTATTCATACCATTGACCATTTCTTGTTAACGTATTCGCAACTTTAAAATAAAGATTCTTGTATATTAAATATTGTTGTAAACAAATGTGCTACATCAGATCAATATGATCCAATCCGCGTCTTTTTCAGATTTTTTGCAAAGACAGAGACAGTCATCTGGTATATATTAATGATGCTTCAGAAAACACATTTCTCACGGATACTCTTCGTCAAATGACACGTACGTGCAATATATCGCACTAAATATATTATT
Organism: Mya arenaria; assembly: GCF_026914265.1. Classification (NCBI taxonomy): domain Eukaryota; kingdom Metazoa; phylum Mollusca; class Bivalvia; order Myida; family Myidae; genus Mya; species Mya arenaria. The sequence continues at coordinate 68,085,277 of NC_069131.1, read as the reverse complement.
AAGATGCACTCTTACTCCAAAATAAAGTGTACCACTTTAAATACGAATGATTTGATATCCAAAAAGAATGAATAGGAACACAATGGTTTTTATAAAGGATACCGTGTTTAATTTGAAACAAACATGCATATAAACTGGTATATCTAGCTCATGAGACTAGATACCACATTATGTTTTTAGCATTCACAAATATTTTTTTCATTTTCAGCAAATTAAATACACGGCTACAATTTTGTCATAAATGCATTGTTTAGTCGGCAGGAAAATGTTCATTACCAAAATGTATGTTTGTTTTACATTTGTATTGTATTGCTAGATATATTTTATTTGTGATAACATTCATTTTTTGTTATACTCAATCGATTGAATTTATTACATTAACACATTTGGTAAAGTAAAGTATAACTGCTTGCGTTTAAGCGCTACCGATAATCGTTGTCATTTATTGTTGTTGATATCAGAATAGCCCGAAACAAATATCTTAAGTCCTTTGTTCTCTCTTTTTAAATTTCAAAAAGAAGTGTCCATAATGTCCATAATCAAGAATATGTCGTATAGGTTGTTATAAATGTAATCGAGTACGCAATTTTATTGAATAATTCATCCTTAGCATTTATGTCATTGATTTAGACGTCATAAAAATCTGAAATATCTATAAATTTAAATTGTAAAGTAATCTATAAATGGGTTCTAAGTGTAATAAAATCTTATCTTCTTTCGAAAGTTCACCTCATAGAAAATCAAATACGTTACCGCCGATTACACCAAAACATTATTTTGCGCAATCTTAGTAGTTTAACGCAGAAAAACAGTATAACATTTTAGAACGTATACAAATACCCTATCTAGAATTGAACTATTATCTTATATCTATAATCACCTAACACAATACTGTCATTGAACTTTTTAATGGAAATGAAATGTAAAATCTTGTTTAGTGAACGGCTCTGAAAGAGGCAATTGGTGGATTGGTTTGACGCGCAATGTAGTCAAGGGTGTGTGGATGTGGGACAATGGCTCGGAGGTCACTTTCACTAGTATGTGTTATATTAATTAAACAGTGATATGTATATATTGATTCAGTGTTATTAAATCGTTATACAATTTGGTTTAAACACTATTTAGTTCATAAGATACGTGTTTAGGAATACAAAAGGTTAGAGCATAATCAATAATAAAAGGTTTTCTAATATAGTAGTACAGGCAAAGTAAGCAAGTGATATATGCACATAACAAAATATTCACGACAGAATTGAGAAGGAAGCTTATAAGCTTATACTGTGCCTCGTTTCTGTCACACTTTAAAGCTGCTTGTTATGGTGTAAATGTTGTTATGATGTTGTTTATATTTTCGGTACCGTTATAATTTGTTACATAAGATGAAAGGTGAATGACAAATGAAGGAATTAGCAAAATGCGTTGGAAGTAGGATAGAAGCAAGAGAGAGAGAGAGAGAGAGAGAGAGAGAGAGAGAGAGAGAGAAAGAGAGAGAGAGAGAGAGAGAGAGAGAGAGAGAGAAACGTCAAGAAGCTGGAAGACGGGCAGGGCATAGCAATTTGAACAGTTAGGGTTTTCTTTGATGTTAGAATAAGTCTGCAGAACATTAATATAGCAATGATATTCAAAATAACGAAACTAAATTATAGGACACTGTATTGCAATTTAATTTAAGACGTGGGTATAACTGTTTTAAACAATAACAATAACAATAACTGTCACTGCACACATCCGTCCATTTACGGACACCAATTTTGATTGAGAACAGAACATTATTTTATTACACGTAAACTATACAGTTTTTTTGTGTTTCATATACATATTTGATAAATTACAATTACAATTATACAATGTAGTGTGAAATATTAAATCAATATCATAATTAATCTAGTTTAAAGGATGAACTGGAATAGAAAACACGAATCAATCAAACTATAATATAATACAATACAATAAACAATAGTTTGCTTTTTATATACTAGTACTTGTTGGAACAAATTATATCAATTGATCAATTTCTAACAATAAAACAGACTCACATAGTAGATATCAACATAAATAGTAACCAATGGTTACAAATGTTAACAAAGTTTACTACTGCTTGAGATAAAAATGTGTATCAGGGCTTATAATTATTGATTCATTAATAAAGTAGAGCGCACCTTAAATGCTCCCGATATATATTTGCTTAACATAAAAAATTTCCGATCTATTTTGTGTATTAAGAAGTTGCACAAGTTTAAACATACTAGGTCTTCTTCTATAATAACCTTTAATATAAGTTTGTCGTAATTGGACATCAGGTGTACACTTAAATATAAAATGAAATTCGTCTTCTACTTCGTTCGAGTCACATACTTGACAAAGACGTAAGTGGCGTTCTGATCTATCATATTTGCCAGAATGAACTCTTAAATTATGCGAACATATACGCATTTTTTGTGATAGCAATTCTAAGATTTCTTGACACAATATTGTCTAAATAGGATTCAAACTCGAATGCAGTTTAAGTACTCTATAAACAATTAACACACCATTTTCATGAACACTTCCATGCTATTGTTGTAAATATTCGTCTATCAGACGCTGTTTAAAAATACAAATGAACTGGTTTTCGTTTAGCTGTGTATCATTTCACCATACATAATAAAAGCCATATCTGGTGAGAAGGTTCTTAACCTTATTGAACCAATTATCCTGATGGTTATCAATATCTAACGTTGCGTCTTCTATGACAGATTGAGTAATTATATTGTCACTTTTCTTAAGTTTGAACCAGTATTTTACAATACGTACATATCTATTTATATACAATGGGTATCTACCCAATTCACCGTAAACAGCAACATTTGAAGACGATTGTCTGACGCCTAGTACGGCTTTGCAAAATTATAAATGTATCTTCTCTATCTGTGTAGACTTCGTAAATCCCCAAATTTCACACCCGTATGTAATTATGGATGAAACAAAGGCATCGGATAATTGCAACGCTATCCTAGGTTTACATTTATACTTTTTAAGATTTTACAGCAATGTGTTTATTGCTTTTAAATCTTTACCATATAATGTTTGGGAATTAAGGCTAAAATTGCCAGTATAATTTAATGTTACTCCTAGATAGTAAAAATCATTTACAATGTCAACATCTTCGTTTACATACAACCATTTTTCAATACGTTTTGTGCCACCTCTTTTGCGAAAAGTTACAATAAGGTATTACAATAACTGTATAAACGGTCTAACGACATTTGTAGGTCTTCCGGGGCTTCACCAAGAACAACCATGTCATCAGCAAATAACAATAACATCAAAGAAATATCACGTAAAGCTAAACCACAATTGTTTCTATTGTGTAAATACAATTCTAAGTCTTCCACAAATAATGAAAACATAATCGGGGAAAGTATCTCTCCTTGCATTAAGCCTACTGCAATATTAAAAAAGTCTGAATAGCTATTACAGTGTTTTACACAGGACTTTACTGACTGATACATATTGCGTATAATACGTAATATTTTACCATCTAAATTGGATTTATACAACTTTAACCATAGCGCACTGAGATATATGGAATCAAAACAACGTTTCATATCAATGAAACAGCAATACAACCGTTTATTTAAGTTAACGTATTTTTAGACAATTGACTGAAGAATAAACACTGCATCGACTGTGGACCTGCCTCTTCTTAAACCAAACTGTGCATCAGAAAGTGCATTATTTTCTTCACACCATTTAGTTATTCGTTGATTAAGTACATGTAAAAAGTTTTGCAATGTTATACCTCTATAAGTTTTAACATCCGATTTATCACCTTATGAAATGGTACGATTATACCCTTAGTCCAGGCGACAGGAAAATTCCCAGAGTTTAAAATAATATAAAAAAATTTCTGTAATATATCCTCCCAATATGTCACATGCTTCTATAAAATATTCATTTAGCAATTTATCTTCTCCAGGTGATTTATTCTTCTTACGCATTTTTATAGCTTTACAAACTTCATCGTATGTTATTTGGTGATCTAGGTCTCCGAAAACAGTACTTAAATCATTGAAATCATGGTTGGTATTAAAACTTTCAGCCTCCTCATTTATATCATGGGTTATATCCGAAAACATCTGCTCGAAATGACTTTTGATATCTTCCAAGGGTACATTTTCATTCGTATTACTTGACTTTTGTGAATGGAAATATTTCCAAAACTCTTTAGGTTTATTACGTTTCAAATTTCCAAACTCAGCGTTTAAATTTAAAAGCTCTGCGTTTCTTTGACACAGTAGTTTTATACACTCGTTTTAATCTACACAGTTCCAATCTGTCTATATCTCTATGTGAATTATTATAAATATGTAGAGCATTTTTGTACAATTTTTTAGTATTTCTACATATGGTCAACATTTTGTGCATCACTATTTTGGACTAAATTGTTAAAATCATTAACTCTAGTAATCCAGTTATTTCTAAAGGCATCCTTCTCTTCATCATTCCATTTAAAAAATTCACCCAAATATGGTTCTTCTTTCAATACATGTGTGTTACAAACAATATCAAAAGACAATGGGGCATGGTCACTGAAATCGATAATGATAGTGGTTGCTCGCTAAGCCAGATTTAGAGAGCGAACACTGTCAAGACAGTGTTTTCTTCCATTCCAACTGTCATAACGTAAGAGTAACAGAGTCGACATGGCTGGTTTTCGAACCTTACTTAGATATTCTGCCAATATACGTTCTGACTTAATTTGATGATGATTGGAAAAGATTTTAACAGTTATTGAATAGACCAATTTTGGGTAATTTTATATAAATAAATTGAGGATATTTGTTTATTTCAGTGTAAGATCGTATTTTATTTCACGAGTGTCATAGAAAAACATATTTTCACGAGCGGCGAAGCCACGAGTGAAAATGTAGTTTTTTTATGATCACGAGTGAAATTAAATACGATCTTACACTGAAATAAACAAATTTTCTGTTTCTTTTATGCTTATTTTCGGAGTTTTATTTGTTTTTTATTATTTCTGATTTACCCCCTTTTTGAAAAGGGTGCGTTTTACGCCGCTACCCGTGGGGCGCCCCTCATGCATAATTATAGCTGTCAACTTTTCTACTTTCGGTTTGCTGAGAAATAGTTCTCTGCTATTCATTCTTATAGCTTAATATTCGTTCGTTTTTTATTGCAAAGCTTTATGAACAGTAAACAATGAAGTATTATTAGTGCACATATATTCCAAAAATAATGTAAACACTTTTTATTTTAAGATGGGCATGAATACATAACCAAATTACTACGCCGCGATTTAAAGACTGAAAATTTGGAAGGTCAAATGTGTTAGCAAAACAAATGTGGATACTCATTTGATTTCAACCATTCTTAGTTTAAGACTGCATGTACGCGTGTTTTATAGTAAGTTAATATTCAGTCATCTTACTGTCAGAGACCAGTCTGTTTCGCTTTAAAATATTTGTTTTCCAGATAAAGAGTAATTGTCACGCTAGTTTGTTGACACATTTTGAGGTGTAGGTGGGGTAAAAAAATATCGGATCTATCTGTAAATTGTTGTGTGAATTCACCAGGAAGCTCATTTTACGTACTACAACGGTTAACAGTTCAAAATACATTTGAACGATGATATAAAATTTTATTTATGTTTGAACAGTTGTTTTTGTCTGTAATTTGTTAAGTATGAAAGCAAATGTTCGAACATTCAGCTTCAAAGATCAGTAAAATGTTTGTAAATGGGATAACCGGTAATAAACGGTAAGTTGGTAATTTCAAATTATATATTTATTTTCATTTATAAAATATTCCTTTATTTTTTCTAACATTTTTTGACATAATATACTGAAGTCCAGTGTTCTGTTTTGATCAAGGCAAGTACATGTAACAACCTGTAACAACAAAGGAATTTAAAAGTAGTTCTGAAAGTTGATATTTTCACTTCGTATTTTGCAGTGAAAATATCAAATTGATATTTTCACTGTTGTTATTTCACTGTTTAAACCCCATATTTCATCGTAAAGCATGAAAGAAAGAGCAATAACTGTTGAACAAAATGGCTGTTTGTCGAAATTGTCCAAACTATTATGCCAATATACATTCGGACTAAGTCTGGTGATGACTATACACATGCTTCTTAGGTTGTTGATAGGATAAGCCCGACTTGAAGAAAGTAAAATAATTAAGGGGCGATCACGCTCGAGCGACTTCACCGACGATTTGGCTGACAATTAAACAATTTTAAGATATAATGCCATTCCATATTCTGACCAAATTTAAAGATAGTGATTGGACAAAGGCTTTAATAGTTATGGAGTGAATTAGACCATTTTTAGATTATATCTAAAATTAAATAGCGATGACTCTTAGGTAAATGAAGTTGTTTAGCTGGTGAATAAGAAAGTATGTCAATACATATTTTGACTTAATTTAGTGATGATTGATCAAAAGCTTAATAGTTGCTGAACGGAAAATATACTGGACAACACAAGGCCATACGCCACAAGAAAATCTAGCATACGTCCCATTTCTGAAAAAAATATCCCATACAACGTTCTCCATATGAAATTTATCAAATAAAGAACAATTTGACTAATATATTTATTTCTTCTTTTTTTTCAGATTGGTATCCAAACGAGCCGCAAAACGAAAATTGTGCTCAATTATATGGAAGTTATAACTATATGTGGGATGACTGTTCATGTAATGCAAATTTTTACATATATCCCATTTGTGAAAAGTAGTTCCCAAAAATGATTTGTCAATGTATTACTGAGATCGGAATAGTGACTTAATGACAAGAAATACGTGTGCTTCATACTAAGTTTGCTTAAACATGTATTTCAAAAATTATTGAATTTTACTACAGTGAAATGTGTTATCAAAAACTAACAACACAAGCAGAATAGATAGTAGCAAGATTAAATAACACTAAAGCCAGCATTGTAAATAACTGTACTTTAGTCTAAGAGTGTACACAGATTAATTATAACTTTTGAAACATAAGATTAAGCCTAACAAACATTGAATTACATGAAATGAAACAAAAAATGTTCCATCCTGACGTGATAAAAACCAATTAGAAATATTCGTAACCTAAATCAGTTGAAAATATGCACTAACCCTAATCGAAAATATCGAAAATATTCCGAGTTTTGAAAACAAATGTTTACACAAAATAAAACCCCATAAAATATTACAAAAAAGGGAAAATGAAATGCGTTGATGTGCGAGTGTATAAAAAAACTCCTCAAATATTTCTTAATCTACTTTTTTATGTTTGCCTTTATATGTAGCACCGAAGCCTTCAAGGGTATGTTTTTGTTCGTGAAGTGAGATTCCGTAGATGAATATGTTAACAGTGAAGTGTCTGCCATCCATACATTTTCATTTTTCAGTTTTTTTATTTAAGGTACATGACCACGTTTCTCCGAATAATATGAATGTCGGCCGATTTTAATGAAACTTGGAACAAACAATCGTCAATGACTCTACTTTAACGAGGTGTATTTATTTATTTTTTAAATCCCGTTGTTTGTTAATTTACAGCGCCACCTAGCGGACACGTGCTATTTGGCGCAAACGTTGCTGAAACCGTAAAAAATATATAATTTTACGGCTTTTTTTATAAAAAAAAATCGGAATATAATTTATTGTATGCTGAATAAATAATCCTATAATTTTAGTACTAGTATTTAAGATGAACATTTTTATAAGGAAAGCCTTTTATAAGGAATCGCCAAAAAAAGATACCCATCGGTGCAGGTGACGTATTTATTTCGAAATGTAATAGAATAATGAATATAATCATGTAAAAACAAAATAAATTGACGGTGAGGTAAATTGCTGAAAGATATAAGTATTATAAGATAATCGGTAGAGTTGGCTTGTTTTCAACGCCACCGTATACGTCAATATAAAACACGTCAAGTAAGTGACGCCATGGGTTTCTTTGATGCATGAGAATAGTTGTGGAGTGAAACGTTATATTCGTCCGTAAATGATGGATTATGTATCTTTTTATTGTTTAATGTAATATTTGCCAGTATCAGAAATAAGTAGAATATCAGAAAATAGTAAGAAAGTCCAATTCTTGCTACCTGAAAAATATCTACAGAATTGAAACAATAATTTACAGCTTGTATGGAATGGTTCGTCAAAAGTAATGGAACCCTTTTTTAATCTACCTGTTTACAGGAAGTGAAACAAAAGGGGTTCGAACGCTTGACAATGGACGGTGATTCAACCACTTGTACTCGCGTCAAGCCGTCTTTATTTCCAGATCTTAAAAAATCAAATGAAAAAAATCATATTGTCAAAAATGTCGGAAATTGTATAAGCTGAAATCAAAACACAAATCATTATCAAACAATAACAGTGCCCATATTGAGAAATGCTTTTTTCTATGGAATAAGTCAAAATAAGTGCAACACACGTGGAATAAAGACCAGTTTAAACGCCCTATCCGCCCACATACTCAATGAACACGCCTCATGCAGCCCAACTTGGTGTAAGTCTCTAAGAACGAGAATTACCGGCAGGCGCACATACTGCAGGGTACCGAATTGAAAAAAGATTTCCAGAACGTGATGCACGGGTACGCACTACACATGTCTTACATATTTTACACGTACTGTTCATTTTTGTAGCAGGGGTCATAGTTATAATGATAATCAGTTTCGTAAAACGAAGTTTATTTAAACCTGAAATGTTTTATGTTAATTTTAGCCATCAAGACTCGTGAAAAAAGATTTATATTTTGAATCTTCAGTATCTAATAATTAAAGTGACTCGCTCAAATATCGTTTTTGAAGAATATTACTTTCTGCGTTTGAGTGAAACGAATAAGAAGAAAGTTATTTTCCCTTGTAATGGAATAACCGCCAGGTGGCGTTTTATATGCACTAGTGGTTCATAGGCACGAGTATTTCGTGCGTATATGAATGTAAAGGCATTCAGCGCTGGGAAGCCGATACGCTCACATCGATACAATTGATTGTAAAATTTTACAAGCAAATGTTTAAGGTGCAATTTCATCATATGAATTGACAATTGTATATTTTGATTTAGTACGTGACATGAATCATATAAATGATATGCATTTTATACTAAAATATTAAAGAGCTTATGGGTGATGAGGGCGACATCTAGTGGTACGAGACAAATCCTGTAAATCTGGATGACAAACGAGCAGAGGTTTCTGAGTTTTACCCAGAAGGAGGATTTTATCTCAGTTTTTCCACGGCCAGTCGACCACGTCTGTAAGCTCCATTTTTGTCAGGCATGTTGTTAATAGGACATACTTTGCTCATGTTGCAAGTTCATGCTTTATGTGTTAATCGGTTCCCAAATCGCTTCACTGAGACTTCCAAAATAATACCATTGAAAAGTATTGATTTAGTTGTTTTCTATAGGATAGGAGGTTATAGAAGATATTAAGGGAACCACAGTTTTCATCAGTGGGCAAAATACAAACACTTATAGTCAACTCGATTGCGAACACTCATAACTCTTGAAAACGCTTTTGAAAACTTGTTGTGTTATGTTACACCGCATATTTAGTGCATAGTAATCTTGCTAAATTATGTTAGGTTAGAAGGACTAGAAATGGCGATATTCTCTTCCTGTTTTAGGTATTCAATTGTATTATGATTGTTATCACTGCGGTTTGTCATGATTTAGTTTGTGCATCTTCATTTTGACTTATCACCCATTAATAACATTACATTTATAGCGAAGAAACATTGTACAAGAAAAAAAAATACATAACCCATTGAAGGATTAGTTTACATTTTTATTTAATTCATATATCGGTGCAAAAACTAATTTAAACTTGAAACGATGTAGAGTCTCAATATACATACGCATTGATGCTTTAACTGGAACATTGATAAGAGGGGACATTTGTAGGGTAAGAACAGTTCAATATAATCAACTAATTGCATAGATCTCACAAATGTTAACGTTATTCAAATTAATCAAACGCGCCCATTATCAATCAGTAGTGTTGGTAAAGAATCAATGTCTAGCATTAATCATAAATAAATCCGCTAGATGATTGGAAATCACAAGTCGTGGATAATGAGCTTTGTTAATCAAGAGATAGTTACCAGTAAATGAAATAAATTAACGAGATGAAATACATTGCGATCCTACACTGGAACAAACAGTGTGTGTTTTGTCCTTTGTATTATGTGACTTGAACAGATTTTATTTTTACATGGCAGATATATTTGAGTTTTATTTTCAGAATAACGCGCCAAATTGTATGCAAACGTTAAACAATTTCGGATATGAATCCGTTCTATTTGTGGCCCAGCCCTGTGCGTGCTGACGTGACCCATCTCGTTTTTTTCCAACATCTTCCTAGTCTAGAATCATAAATGTTAGGTACCTTTGGTTAGGCATGCTACTACGTAACAACCAATTGCTTTACACAACAATTCAATTGTAACACATTTAGTGGCCCAGTCCTATGCGTGCTGACGTTACACTTCTTGTTTTTCCAGAATCTTTTTAATCAAATAGCATTAATGTTAATATATCTTTGGTTAGGTATTCTACAACTTTACGTCAAATGCTTTACACAACAGTTCAATTTTGACACATTGAGTGGGTGACTTAAACACTCGTGTTATTAAACAAGTTCAAATATTACTATTCAAACATGCTATGTATTTACAAAAGCTTGAATATACACTCTCAACATTTCATTATGACAATAACCCCACATTTCTGTTGAATAAAACTGTATAATTGCCACAATGGAGCCAAACAATTTATCAGTGTCCTTTCGTTAAAAATGTTCTGAAATCTGATAAAAGACACTGTATGGATAGCATTGGTAAACACCATAACGACCCTTTATTATGATATGATATATTTCAAGAATGTATCAAAACAAGTGAAAAAAGATAACCATTTATGTTTATAAAGTCTTACTTATAGGAAAAATCATCCATTAACAACGATCGAAGGGGTGTATACGATCCCACGAACATTTCAGGGTCCTCAAAAAGCAACAAGTTCACTTCATTGTTTTAATAATACTAGTACATAATGACTTATCACGACAATCAGATTTACAACATATGTTATATTTCATAAGCAAACAAAAGTACAAACAAAGAACAAAGCAAGAATGTTATATATCTATACCTTAGACTATTCATAAGGCCTAAATAAAATATGTCTGCTTCGGGTAACCCGACCCTACCTATAAAAATGCGCCGACCCTAACTATTTTTTTCCGTTTCTGAGAAAAAAATATTCGTTAGCGAATAGAGAGTTACGAAGGGCGGATAAATGCGAACTGGACGATCAGAATTATTGTATATATTATAAAACAAAGTCAGGCAATGACAGTAATGTAGGAAAGACTGTCATGTGCAAGGAAACACTCTGAACTAACGACAGATTTTGAAAAAAAAAATCCCTACCTACCCTAACTAAAAATTTGGGAAGGTTACCTACACAAACAATTATTTTTTTTGGCCTAAGCAAACACAGTCACATTACCACATGTTATTTCATTCATACAAAAGCCCACCATTATCATGAATTGCCTTTACAATCTTGTTTGATTGTAGTATTAAATATATGGTACCTATGCTATAGCCTAATTTTAATAATTTTATTGTTGCTTTTGAGGCTTGCTGAGTGGAATAATGTTAAGGAAAATAATGATAAGAACGCCATGTTGTTGAACTGTTCAGCAAGTTTTCAATTAAAAAAACAGATGATGCGAAAGATTAAAAAACATGTGTATTTTATACTTTGTTTTTAGCCGTACAAGATATGATTTATTGAACACTGATTAAACTTGTATTATTTCCCGTGTATGCACAGCTTTTAACTTTTTGGCGTTTCGGGAATGTGTTATAAATGATGTAGCTAAGTTTTCCTTTAATTTAACAAAAACATTCCGTGATGGATATTCACAGATATAGTTGTATTCCAAATTCGATATCATTGCCGTGTGCACATAAAAGATTGCTTCGCTTCCCAGAACTTATTAGCTATAACAAATATCGTGGTCATTACGTCATTGGGGAATTTTTAATGTATGTCAGTACTGTCACAATTTAAGATTTAATTTTAATTCAAGAGCCATTCCCAATAATAATTCTTCGTAAACAATGTGGCAAAAGACAAGACGTGAGTTCCAAGAAGTCGTTTCTAAATTTTGTTCCGGCAAGTATGTAAATGTAGAAGTTAATGGCTGCGTTACAATTCTCAAAATATTCAAAAATCTTGAATATAATGTAATTATCAAGCACGTCTTCTCCCTTTTCTGCTATATTGAAAAGACGAATGCAATTGTAGATCTGACGGGGGGATAGAGCTACGATAAAAACAATACAAACAATTACGACGTTTTTAGTTATGACCCGCGTTCTTCGGCTTAATCTATTAGTCGAGACGGATTCACTGAGAATAACTTTATATATTATGAATACATTTGAAGGCAATATAACAGCGATAGGAATACAAAATTTGAAAAGAAACTCAAAGCATCTATATGCAAGAGGATAAACACGGTCCGGTAGGATTACATACTTCACTCCACGTCCATTACGACTTTTCTCTACAGATTGAGAGAATACGAAAAGACCGTTAATCAGAGGAAAGAACAAGTAGATTACCACAACAAAGGCAGTTACAACACGAACTGTTAGTATGTTATAGACTTTAAGTGGAACAGCAACGCATACCACTCGTTCAATCGTAATAAGAACCAATAACCAAGAGGATATTTGAACGGCAGATATTGTTACTACATTGGTAAGCTTTTGATCGACCATGGTCCAGGAGAAGTATACGGTTCCAAAACCGTCGTACAGCAAATACCGAAGTGGTCCGAAGACTGTCACCAACGTGTCTGAAATGGCCAGCGCTGTGAACATTATCGATGTTTGTTGTCCTCGGTTCTTTCTTATGGACATCATGACGATGATCATCGCGTTTCCCAGGAAGGAAGTGATACATAGCATTATCTGTAGCGCTCGGATGGTGTATTCGAATCCCATTAAATTTGGGTAGCCCAAAAATGGATCATATCTACGGTTGACATTATCACTTATGTTCGACATGGCTGGGATGAAACATAAGTGTGTCCAGGAAGTTTCGTCCGTGTGGCAGTTCACACTGAAATGAAGATGAAAACTTACTATTTATAAACGAGATGTCGTAAAATAATCAAAACAAATTGAGATATATGGTTGAATTCCACCAAATCATTATTATTGATAATTAATTACAAATATGCAGAATAATATGTGTTTTGAACTTTTAACCAATGCAGTTCTAGCGATGCTATTTTATGCTGAAGTTTATGGACTTCCCGAAACGGAAACAATGTTAAGTGTTTGCAAGATTTCAATAAAAGTTCCTCAATTAATAAAATAAGGGACAAAACAATGGCCAACATGTTAATTTAATGTTAAACCACACCAAACTGATTCTATGTTAAACGCCATATTTCAATTTTAAAAACGTATATTATAAACAGAGAACTAATTTTTATATATCGAAGAATAATCAACATAGTTAACTCTAAATTCGGCTGTACATTTGAAAGCTGTTATTGCCAATTTCAACCTTAAAGACATAGCGGCAGTTTTGAAGATTCTTAACCGCCAATATATTTGAATACTCCTAAATTAAATACTGAAATTAAAGGCTTACTAGGATTTGATGTGTTGTGATAAACTACTAAACTTTTATATTCATATCAAATTTATAAATGCAGTTTTCTATGCTATATTTTACGAAAAATGTATTTTGTTTAAAGGCTGAAATCAAGATAAATTCGGCTTAAATAACGAAAAAATGAATAAGTTTGACCTTATATTGACCAGAATATTTGCATATCATAATAACTACTATAAGAAAACTATGTTGTTTTGTCTATAAGGGCTTTGAAATGTGTCAGTTTAGACATTAGACACTTTTCTCCCCGAACTATTTTTCAGTATGTTAAGCAAATGTGATATAACTTTACTTTGTTTATACATTATGATTGATTTTGAAAGTTGTTCTATCGGAAATGTTTATATACTGTACATGTTTATATTATATGTAACTGATGGGCTGTAAGCTTATAGTTAATACAATCTTCTTCTTCTTCTTCTTATTCAGAGTCATTATAGCACACAACAACGCGTAGTGCAGGGTAAGTTTTTTCCATCGCTCAAGGTCCAGCTTCCATCTGTCCATCGTCCGTCCGTAGACAATTGCTTAAAACGCCATCTCCTCCTAACTCACTTGGCCAATTAAAATGAAACTTCCCTGAATTGGCATTTCAAAATTGCTTAAAGAAATAAATTCCATGCAGAACTCTGGTTGCCATGGAAAACAAAATATTTTTTTACAAAAACCATTAGGCAAAGAGCTTAAATATTTAATGAGGCTTAGATAATTGGTGTGCAACAATGTCTAAGTTTCCTTAACCAAGATTTCACCATGGGTCAAAATTAATTCCGCCCAAGGGCCATCTGATTGCCATTTTACCCAAAAGGTGAAACTTTGACTTTTTTAGCAAAATTAAACGGTAGGTATAAATCTTAGATATTTTGTGCAAAATATTGTATACTGGTCCTCTACCAAACTTGTTTAAATGATTTTTCATATTTTTAAGAGCAATTAAATAAGGACCATAAACTATTTATCAAGTGAGTGATAAAGGGCCATCATGGTACCCCTTTAATAGAGCTGTCAACTTCCAAGATGTTGTGGGTTTAATCCCCGCCAGAGGTACCTTATCATGGCGTCCATAATTTTCCTACGCAATAGTATAGCTTTGTTTCTAAAAGGAAGTAACCTATGCGTTGTATTTTATATTGGTTATGCATTTGTGTCAATCCTCTCAACGAAGTGATCCGCAAGAATGTATACGTAAGAATTGACAGCCGTGTTGCAATTCTGAATATATTTAAAGATCATGTATACCATAAAGTATGTAAACATGATGTTGTCTGTTTTTTCTTAAGATTTTGTCGTTTCTAACATACTATTATTTCTGCGGAGGCGATAGGGTTACAATAAAAGCGAGATATACAATTATTTTTTTTGTCATGGACCTCTGTCTATCCGCTGTTTGAGATATTTTTGCTGAGAACAAGTTTGTATATTTATGGATTTGAAGGCAATCCAATCGCGATTGCATTCAATTATTTGAAAAACCTCTCAGTCGATGGAAGTATGTCGGAAAAAAATGAAAACGCCTTCAAAAAAACGAAAACAGTGACAACATGAACAACTGATATTTCATAGACTTTTTGTGGTAAAGCAAAACTTACCACTCGTTTAATTGTTATTACAACCAATAATTCCTGAGTCATAGTGTCACGTTTTGGCCGCCACGTTAAGCTAAGTGGGCAAATGTGGCAACATTGCGAGCAAACGACGTCGCTAAAACGAGATCAAATGTGTTAAAACGTGAGGAATGATTTTTGGACATGTTCATGTTGTTGTTGGTCTCCACAACGTACTGCAAAGTGCTACAATGTAGTATAATGTAGCCGGTCGATACGTTTGCTACGTTTGTTGACACGTTTTCTTTCGCTGTGCCACGTGTTGCCTTGTTCGTTTTGCCGCGTTATGACAAGATGTGTCAGGATTCGTTATATTACGTTGTATTACGTAAAGAGCTGCGTTATACTACGGGTTTCTAAGTGGTTCGACGTTGTGTTACGTTCTTTTTCGTTATATATGATACGCTCTGATACGCTCTGTCGCGTCAAGGGAATTAGATGCCATCTGCTAGGTATCCTATATACATCGTCATTTATGACATCGAACTAATTGTGTTCTTGCTGATCTATTGCTGAGCCTCTGCCATGAATCTCCAACTGGAAAATGCTGACCTAGCCCTGAACAAGGACGTGCTAATCATGAGGAATCAAAATTGAAAGATGAAGGGGGAGAGGGCCCCGCGAATTATGTTCTGCAGGGACTAGCTCCTGCGACGAGAGGGTATCTCCATATACCACGAACTCATGAAAAAGCTGTGAAGGGATAATGTGGCCGCCTTTATTAACTTCCTCTGGGTGGACCCCTCCTGTTTCAGGAGCTGTTGGACAAGCTGACCCGAAGCATACAGAAGATCAGGGAGGGGTTAACTTGCACATGCTACAATTGATGGGAGGCAATGTCAGCAAAGGGGGTGGCCGAGGTGCAACGCTTCTACCTGAATCACCACTTCTCAATACATGCAGACAATGTGGCAGCAGGACCGCGGGGTCCGACTCTGTGCTCTGCTTCGAACTTAGTAAAACCTTTGTGATTCATAACCCATTGCAAATTACGCATCAATTAAAAGCAAAATATACCATATATTGCTAACAATTTACCATTAAACGTGTTAGCAAAACAATTGAGAATACTAAAGGGATAAAAGCATTCTTAGATTTAGAGTCTGTTTTATGATACTGGGGTATTCAGTCATCATTCACCGTCAAACAGAAACTGATTCGCTTCAAGACGTTTTTCCAGGTAAAGAAGGAAGTTACGCTAGGTTGTAGACAAAGTTCGAGGTGTGGGTGGGGTACAAATTTATTGTTATTGTTATTGTTACAGTTAATATGTTCACTGTTGTGTTAATTTTCCGGGAAGTTCGTATTTCGTATTACAACGACACATAGTTCATAAAGATATTGAACGACAACATAACGTATTTATGTTCGAGCAGTTGTTTTTGTTTGTAACTTGTTTTGTATAAAGCAAATGTTCGATCATTCAGCTTCAAAGTTCAAGAAAACGTTTGAAATTAGAATAACCATTTTTCTAATGAACGGTTAGTTGTTTATTTTCAAAGAAATATATAAAAAAAAATTGAAGGCAACATTTTTTTCGGGTTCAAAAATGACCTGTTTACTTTTGATCACGTCGAATAAACTACAATGGTTTCTAAAAGTAGTTCTTAAAGTTGATATTTTCTCTCCTTAGTTTGCAGTGAACTTATAAAAATGATATTTTCACTGATGGTATTTCACAGATAAACCTCTATATTTCATCGAAAGGCATAAAAGAAAAATATTCAATAATTTTTATTTGTATGCAAACATTCCCCAAAGTTCTGGATTAGCCCTCGCAAATAAAGATTAGGCACAAATATCAGAGATTTAGATCCGTGATTTGACATGCATACTTGGACTAAGTTATTCTAAATCTTACCGTTTGCCATTCTTTTTACGCCGATGTAATGTGTTGCTACCAAATAGGACAGGGTGCAGTAATAACTCGTATAAGCGTAATTCCTGTATACCAGTGTATCACATTAATTTTTACACCGGACTATGCAAAGCTATTATACCTAAATACAAGGTACGAAATATTTTGAAAATGAAGAAAATATAATTATACGGTAATTCATTATAAATAATAATATTATTTTTTCGGAATAACAATTAAATAAAATTAGTTTTGTTGTATTTAGGATAACAGCTGTACAGTGATTATAAACTTAAATCTTATAACATTTGTCTAAGATATATATACCTCAATATTTTCCTGCCTTTCCTCGAATAAACAGTATCTAACTGCCAGCTACTTCATGGCAACAACATTGTAAATGAAGTATTTATATCGAATCGTGAATCCTAACGTTCACGACCAAACCTTTTTTGCGTTAAATACAACAGGTACTTCAATGGATATTCGATATACTACTGATAAACGGTGTCAATTTGTTATGGATCAAGTGTTATAAGCGATGTTTCGTATCTCGCAGAGTCTCATGTAAACTTGGAAATGTCATTCAAAGTTAATTTTAAAGATGTCCTTTTAATGATAATTTTTGTTTATTGATAATCAAGAACGATAAAATAAATATTTACATGATTTTGCCCATATTTATAAAAAAACTTCTGAAGTCATTTTCTAATTTCTTAAATTTTTTATAGTCATTTTAAAATAAATGTATAAATGTTTTTTTCAAGTATATTTTTCCACAAAGGATAACGCAAAGGTACGACAATGAAACCGCGACAGAACGATGGTGACAACGCGACAGTACGATGGTGAAAACGCGACAGTACGATGGTGACAACACGACAGTACGATGGTGACAACGCGACAGTACGATGGTGACAACGCGACAGTACGATAATGAAAAACACGATATTGCCATGGTGAAAACTCGACAGTACGATGTTGAAAACACGATAATTAATCGTATTAGCATCATCGCACCGTTGTAACAGGGTGGTAATACCTTGTTGCACCATAGTTTTGTTCATTTTAAATACTTAACAGTAGGAAGAGAAAAGCGTCTCGATTCTTAACCTTGTTGCGCTTTTTACGCGTAAAAACACTAATCAGAATACCACGCATGCGCCAGGGTGTAACAGGCTTGTTACGTGTAATTACTGCGAAAAACACGAATAAGAATTCCACGCATGCGCCAGGGTGTAATAGGCTTGTTACGTGTAATAACTGTGATAAACACGAATAAGAATTCCACGCATGCGACAGGGTGTAACAGGCTTGTTACGTGTAATAACTGCGAAAAACACGAATAAGAATTCCACGCATGCGCCAGGGTGTAACAGTCTTGTTACGTGTAATAACTGCGAAAAACACGAATAAGAATTCCACGCATGCGACAGGGTGTAACAGGCTTGTTACGTGTAACAACTGCGAAAAACACGAATAAGAATTCCACGCATGCTACAGGGTGCAACACGCTAGGTACGTGTTACAACTGCGAAAAACACGAATAAGAATTCCACGTATGCTACAGGGTGCAACACGCTAGGTACGTGTAACAACTGCGAAAAACACGAATACGAATTCCACGCATGCTACAAGGTGTAACAGGCTAGTAACGTGCAACAACTGCGAAAAACACAATTGAGAATTCCACGCATGGTACAGGGTGTAACAGGCGTGTTACGTGTAACAACTGCGAAAAACACGAATAAGAATTCAACGCATGCGACAGGGTGTAACAGGCTCGTTACGTGTAACAACTGCCGAAAACACGAAAAAGAATTCCACGCATGCGACAGGGGGTATTAGGCTTATTACGTGTAACAACTGCGAAAAACAAGAATAAGAATTCCACGCATGCGAGTGGGTGTAATAGGCTAGTTACGTGTAACAACTGCGAAAAAACACAAATCAGAATTCCACCCATGCTTCAGGGTGTAACACGGTTGTTATGTGTAACAACTGCGGAAAAAACACGATTCAGAAATAAACGCATGCTACAGGGTGTAACAGGCGTGTTACGAGTAACAACTGCGAAAAACGCGAATAAGAATTCCACGCATGCTACAGGGTGTAACAGGCTTGTAACGTGCAACAACTGCGAAAAACACGAATAAGAATTCAACGCATGCGACAGGGTGTAACAGGCTCGTTACGTGTAACAACTGCCAAAAACACGAATAAGAATTCCACGCATGCGACAGGGTGTAATAGGCTAATTACGTGTAACAACTGCGAAAAACAAGAATAAGAATTCCACGAATGCGAGTGGGTGTAATAGGCTAGTTACGTGTAACAACTGCGAAAAACACGAATAAGAATTCCACGCATGCGACAGGGTGTAACACGGTTGTTATGTGTAACAACTGCGGAAAAAAACACGATTCAGAATTCCACGCATGCTACAGGGTGTAACACGGTTGTTATGTGTAACAACTGCGGAAAAAAAACACGATTCAGAATTCCACGCATGCTACAGGGTGTAACAAGCTAGTTACGTGTAACAACTGCGAAAAACACGAATAAGAATTCCACGCATGCGACAGGGTGTAACAGGCTAGTTAGGTGTAACAACTGCGAAAAGCGCGAATAAGAATTCCACGCATGCGACAGGGTGTAACAGGCTCGTTACGTGTAACAACTGCGATAAACACGAATAAGAATTCCACGCATGCTACAGGGTGTAACAAGCTAGTTACGTGTAACAACTGCGAAAAACACGAATAAGAATTCCACGCATGCGACAGGGTGTAACAGGCTAGTAACGTGAAACAACTGAGAAAAATACGAATAAGAATTCCACGCATGCGACAGGGTGTAACACGGTTGTTATGTGTAACAACTGCGGAAAAAAACACGATTCAGAATTCCACGCATGCTACAGGGTGTAACACGGTTGTTATGTGTAACAACTGCGGAAAAAAACACGATTCAGAATTCCACGCATGCTACAGGGTGTAACAAGCTAGTTACGTGTAACAACTGCGAAAAACACGAATAAGAATTCCACGCATGCGACAGTGTGTAACAGGTTAGTAACGTGTAACAACTGCGAAAAACGCGAATAAGAATTCCACGCATGCGACATGGTGTAACAGGCTCGTTACGTGTAACAACTGCGATAAACGCGAATAAAAATCCGACGCATGCGACAGGGTGCAACAGGCTAGTAACGTGAAACAACTGCGAAAAATACGAATAAGAATTCCACGCATGCGACAGGGTGTAACAGGCTAGTTACGTGTAACAACTGCGAAAAACACGAATAAGAATTCCCCGCATGCGACAGGGTGTAACAGGCTAGTTACGTGTAACAACTGCGAAAAACACGAATAAGAATTCCACGCATGCGACAGGGTGTAATAGGCTAATTACGTGTAACAACTGCGAAAAACAAGAATAAAAATTCCACGCATGCAAGTGGGTGTAATAGGCTAATTACGTGTAACAACTGCGAAAAACACGAATAAGAATTCCACGCATGCGACAGGGTGTAACAGGCTAGTTACGTGTAACAACTGCGAAAAACACGAATAAGAATTCCACGCATGCGACAGGGTGTTACAGGCTAGTTACGTGTAACAACTGCGAAAAACACGAATAAGAATTCCACGCATGCGACAGGGTGTAACAGGCTAGTTACGTGTAACAACTGCGAAAAACACGAATAAGAATTCCCCGCATGCGACAGGGTGTAACAGGCTAGTTACGTGAAACAACTGCGAAAAAACACAAATCTGAATTCCACCCATGCTTCAAGGTGTAACACGGTTGTTATGTGTAACAACTGCCAGAAAAACACGAAAAAGAATTCCACGCATGGTACGGCAGGAGTTTTACATGTCAAAAATGTCTGCGTTCTGTGACAGGACCCTAGTTCTGTGAGTTTTATATGTGCATAACTGTTGTACGTAACCGTAATATTTAAACACTTGAGAGATCATGACTTTCAGCTTAATTGGTATTGTTAAACATTTCAACGCCAAAATGAGTCTCGCCACAGTTGCAAAACGAATGCGAGAGGTACACAGGAGGTTCATGTTTGTTGCTAAATGTTCAGGCTATGAATAACTGCTTCTATGAAATTGTTCATGTACATCGTATGTTTATTTTTCAATATTAATGCTTTAGGAAGGCATTGCAGCTATTTATGACAAAGCATGGCTATTTGAACCTATCTGGTATCAATTATAAATGCTAAGACGTATGAAAACGGTATGTGATTTATTAGACTTTAGTGTGAGTTTTGTAAATCATTAAGTTGATGTCGGCCTACAACGAAATGCTGCCATGGTGTTTTCAAGTTTACAAATGATTTCTGTTATATTGAAGACATTAAATAAATGCGGATTTGTTAAATATGTTCAAAGTCTTTCATTAGGCGATGCATTCAGAATAGTCTTTAGGGATACAGCCATAATGGTGTCACAAGGATGTTTTATAAAGTTCCTTTGAACAAATCATGAGTGCAAAACGAAAAACAATCTTGATAGGGTTTTCTGGTGTGAAATCGACACACAAAGTGTATATAATTTATAAAAAAAACGGTGTTAAAGCTGAAATATCTTTCTGCACATTGATATTAAAGTGGTAAACAGGAGTAATATAACATATATGAAAAAAGGGAATTTCGTTGTGATCCGACACCTGTTCTCACACAACGGTCATGAAACGAGAACAGTTAGACTGGATAATGCAATTTAGAACATTAGACATCTGACAGGTATCGTTCTCTGACTTTTCCCGATGCGTCCTTTTAAATATCCAATAAAAAAGGAAATAATGTCTGGCAAACAAAACTTAAATAAAAGTTGAATTAAAGTTGAGTTTCTTTTATGAAATGTACTTTGCAGTCATTTTCGCGCACTACACTAAACCCGTTATTTCGTACGAAAGTGATATGTTATTTTGTAAACAGAGATAAACGTTTAAAAATATTAAAAATATCAAACAAATCGTTGTTCGTTTTTCCCAACCATCTTTAAGGCTTATCAGTCTATGCTTTGTCGTTTCCGTGCAATTCTGGCGTTAATATAACATAGTTAAGCAGTTACCTTTTTATTGCCTGCTAAGAATGAACGTTTTTATCAGGTCCATAAAGCGCACCATAACTGATATAATTTTAGATTGATACTTTTTTATACTGTACGTGCTTATTAAATGCATTGTTATGTTTTTCTCATTTGACTTCAATGATTAAATCAAATTAGTATATGATTTATGTACAGATTCAAAACTATTAGCACTACTTTGGCGTTTTATTCACAGGAGAATGTGAGGCCAAGTATTTATTTATTTTTCTAAAAAGTATAATAGGTTTTTATATGTGCCCCTTTAATAAAGGCTGATTTCAGCCACCGTACACATTAAATAAAAAGCAAGGTGTATCAGTTAAATACAAACTTTGCATATATATATTATCAATAATGATGAACTAACTTACTTACATCAACATAATTATTTCAATTGCTTGCATCTTTGATTTCTATATTTCAACATTTATAAAAAAATGATACTAAAATCACGACTTCAAATAACTTGGATACAAAAATTCCTAACAGCCAAATTGAATTTCCTGAATATTTTTACATTATAAAGATCCAATATCACGTACCATTTATTCGACAGTACAGTGAAACACAAATAACTCTATTATATGACCTATAAATAGATAGTCTCTCACTGGGCCAGACAGCCATCAACATATGCAATGGTGTTTTCTAATTATCATGATCTAAATATTGTACGTCATTCTAAAAATAAATTCAATGTTTTTTTCCGATTTGGAGATAGAGTTAGGATCTCGAATCACAGATATACGTGGGGTTTACCTATAGGTTTATTATAATTTGTTTCATTGTTATGTTTCCTCAAGTTAATGCATAATTTGATAAGATTTACCTTTTGAGTTTTATCTTTATTTAGGATTGTTGGGATAAGAGTGATGTTTGTGCACTTAAACTGGTTTAAACCCCCAGTAAATTTACATTTTACTGACCGTTCCAAGGCGGTACCTAACAAACCTTGATAAACATAGTTACTTAGTTTTTTTATATATAGTATGTATGCACTGTGCTGCTTGTGGAGTTTTGTGCTGTTCTTATATGTTTCTTGTTTGTGATTTTATGCTCTATGTCTTTGGCGTTTACCCAGTGCCATTAAACCGGGTTAATGTTTAAACGTTTTGCTACTGAGCTTGTTTCTGTAGCTTTTCGCATAAATATTGGTTCTTGGGTTTCTCATCATATTCGTATTGGTTTGCGAATAAAACGGGATCCAATCAATTTAAAGCGTTTCCTGTTTAGTCCGTAGTGTTATTATCATCACCTTGTGTTCGGAATCAGTCTATTGCTATTTCCGAAATTACAATGTCCGCTGGCTGTCAAAGGGGCTGAAGCAGTTGGCATCTTAAAAATAAGATAATAAAACACTAACACTGTTGACTAAAGCGCAATTGCATGTGTTCTGATTTTCACTGGCAAAAAAAATAATATTGACCTCGGTTGCGCGTGAATATAAAGTCATATTCAATAGCTCACTAGTCAATAGTTGTATAACATCTCTAAGATCGATGTCAGGGGCAAAACGGGTTTCATATTAATCTATCATCATATGTTGACCAAATTTCTTAGAATACCATGACAACAGGACATAATTTAACTTGAAGATTGGGGTATCCTACCCATGATTTCCATATGCCATAGTTCCGCGTCTTAAAGGAGGACCACCCACATTATTAATTGTAAGTAATACAAACATGGGGTTGACTATGTTTGGGTTGACAATTTTATGAAGGTATTCTTTTACATGAATAAAAGTGTAGTTTGCTGATTTTCGGTTGACAGTTTGGTAGAGACATTCCTTCCTATCTAATTGGGCTGAGTGGTTTGGGGGTGGACAATTTGTAAGAGTTATCCTTTGCCAAAGATAATATGGAGTTGATTAAATTTGGGTTGACAATTTGCAAGGGGCATTCTTTCGTTATGTACCACCTTGTCTATTGTTCTTGTTATACGCGCAGGAAGTTAAAACCACGCTGTAACATTTTCACATATACATCTTTCATTTGAATGTTTCTCTCTCAATGATCCAAGTCCGATTTGATCTACTTTTAACAAAAAAAAAAATGAAATTATTCGATATTTAAAATCCAGCAATATTATTTAAAGTCAAAATCTCAAGCCCGCAAAGTCATGGAGAATTTAGAGTTTGCTAGTTAGAGCGTGCAGGGACCTAGTGTGGGCGCTCCTTAAATACTCGGGGTTTTGGGTGTTGAGATTGCTGATCCGCGAGCCAGACAGTCTGTCGCGGCCAAATGCAATCTTTCTATCAGTTCGTTATGTAAAGGTACTTATACTTATATAAATTTTATATAAGTGTAAATAGCATCGCTTGGCCACGTTTTGAAAAATGCTGATCTAAAAATTGTACTAGTTTTATAACTTCTCTTATGGCCAGGTTATATTTCATCATCAATGACAAGATAATGTCACAGTTAAAAAGATATTGTGACAGACTGGTGTTGGGTTGAACAATTGTAAGACTTTATTTCGTAATATATCAATGGACCTGAAAAGGGCTGTTTAATTTTATTTAGAGATCAAACCTCGGGTACTGCCTGGCGCAGGCACCGGATCAAAACTCGGTAGCAATTATCCTACAGTTGCACGCAATCGCTGAGACGGTTGATCTGCAAACATTTCAAATAAATCTTCGATCATCGTGTCTGGGTTTGGCTTTGTGTGGCTGTCGTGTCGCCACAGGTCGATGCCGTCTAGCTGGGCCTCGGCCACTCCGTGGCGTCCAAGATCATC
The DNA here is from genome assembly GCF_026914265.1 of Mya arenaria. NCBI lineage: Eukaryota > Metazoa > Mollusca > Bivalvia > Myida > Myidae > Mya > Mya arenaria. The sequence goes on along the minus strand of NC_069131.1, from coordinate 68,060,252 downwards.
GTGTCTGGGTTTGGTTTCGTGTGGCAGTGGCGTCGTCACAGGTCGATGCCGTCTTGCTGGGCATCGGCCACTCTATGGCGTTTAGTTTAAAAGTGGCAAAAACATCGTTGCCCCAAAGGTGAACAACAACGACATGCCGCACCGGCCCGGCTCAGCAGACCCGCCGCATTACTCGGACTGATCGCACTGCATGAAACCCTTGGCAGTCTCGCAACCTGTCGCCAGCAACACGGGCAGCACTTTCACCTTCTCAATTGCCAGTTTTCGCATCTTTCTTGATCCTACGACTTAAGACGTCATCGTTATGTAAAAGTAGAGTGAGGATTGTTAAAACTTAACTTACGTTGTCTTTTTTAACATTCTTCTCAGGCTACTCAAAATTCTTAGCATGTCATAATTATATTCAGTTTAAAAAGCATTGTACTAATACATACCGATATACTGATGAATTAATCGCCATTATCCAATGATAACAATAACGTTCTTACATACAGCCAAATAAAGAAGGCCTATCTACTCTACCTGTTTTTGGACAAGATGTAGCCCTAACCACACACACATATGTTAGGCCTTGTGGTGCTGTACAAAGTGGCTTGTCTAATGAAATGTCCAAAAAATGTCCAATATTTAAAACAAAAGCAGTGTTCCAAATCAGGATCTACATGAATTGTAAGAACTACTGGTACTCATTAAATACTACATAGGTTTGTACAATAGGATCGCATTATTGTTACAAAACAGAAGCCGTGGCAATTGTGAAACTAGATGAAACTGGCACAGAGAGTAACTTACAATGTCTCTATAAGGTAAACAATACTTAAGGACAGTATTTAAAGTACATCCTTAATGATTAATGACATGGAATAATACCTGGAAAAACACTGCATATTGGTTAACTATTTACACTGCGAACGCATGAATCAAAATACAGCAGCAGTGTGAATAATGAGGACTGTATTAAGCAGGCATTAAGAGCTAATGCGAATTTGCTGGTTATATGGAAACTAGTTATGGTTAAAAATCGGTTTCAAGAACCGGATTAGGTTTTATCGTTTCGTTCCGTTCGAAAACTAGTTCTGTAAAACAGCATGACGGACAGTGATCCAACACGTGTGTTGAAACACCCTTTAGTTAAAACAGGCAATCGACCATCTGCTGTATCATTGTTTTAAAGAAATTCAGCAGTGGCTAAATGCAGAAGCTCCACCATATTTTAAATTATACACAAAACCATGCATTTAGTTACTTCAAGCAAAATGGTCTTAACAGGTTTGCAAACCGCCGAAAGCCATGAAACAATAACTTAAACAAGTTTGTTATCAACAAAAAACGCCCATAGTAATATTTATTCTTTCAAAAATTCAACACATACAATATAAGACTGTACAAAGTGACATATTATTCTCAAATTAAATACCAGCAAGATCTTCAATATATCATTTTCAATGTTTTGTTATTCTATGTATGGATTGATGTCTTAATTTGAAGCAAGTGATGACATCTCTTCTTGGGAAATCACAGTCAATTTAAGAAGTAAATGCTCCAAAGGTGATTGGAAAAAGATCTAAAATGTGGGGAAATGTATGAGGTATTGAAGAAATTGAAGGGGAGGTTTCAACTTAGCTCACTGAAGAGTAATGCTCTGAAATCACGTTTTATATAACAAAAACATGGATTATTTGGACAACGAACAAAGTATATAAATTACTTTGCAAATCTGGAGGTAAAGTATTTCCGATCCAGTAGCTTATGATAGGATTGAAATATAGAATTTTATTTCGGATTGTTAAGGAAATTGAAGACAGCCTGCATAACACAAAAAATATCTTGGCTAAATGACCTCAGACAACTATGTATTTAAATGTAAAAGTGGAATTTATATATTAGTCACATAACATTTAAAAAACTTTTGAACTTATGTTTGTGTTATCAGGAAACATACTTTTTGTGAGCTAATTTCAGTTCGATGCTTGCTCTCAAGATTAGTAAATATACTATTCTTGAGAGCAAAAATATGTCCTACCGGCCCGGTCTGTGATAAAGCTGATTTGATGAATTGGTGCTATTTAGGGCAGCCCACATTTTCGATAATTCCAACCACTCTTTTTACTTCGTCCGTAAAGGGATTATACATTAAATCCAAACAGTTTTTCGGCAATGATGTTTTTTTTTATAATTCTATAAAACAATAAATCATATATCATACAAGAAACATTGGCTCGTGTAAATGCACGAGTCCTTTTCAATCCAATAGTTGTACGCCTATCTTATCCAGTAAATAAACTACGGACTTGTGAGAGCGCAAAAATAAAGTGCTTACTCGTTCTTATACAGTTTATTGAATGTCTGGTACCACAGTGCCCAGCCATGCATCCTCATGTATTACCCTGGTGTTACAATTGCCAATCAGGACGTTGTCTGCACTGGGATGTTGATATCTGCACTGGGATGTTAATATCTGCACTGGGATGTTGATATCTGCACTGGGATGTTGATATCTGCACTCGGATGTTGATATATGCACTGGGATGTTGATATCTGCACTCGGATGTTGATATCTGCACTCGGATGTTGATATCTGCACTGGGATGTTGATATCATCTTGTAAGTGCCATCACAGCAGGATCCAATAAACAAGCAGATCAAAATCACGTGATGGTGGGGCGGGGTTCCCTTAAAGAAAGCCTAATGTCAGGCCTTTAATTAAACTGGGAGGCTTTGGAAGAAGATTCTAAAATACAAATTTATTTCATTCCAGTCCGACACAAAAGCAATTATATGTAACAAATCATTCAAGATAAGTGGATGCATTTAATCACAAGAAAACTTGAATCGTAGAATCTTTCTTGAAATAGTTGCAATGAAATCCGTTTTAAAAGCAGATATTCATTTTTTTTTAAATTTGAGTAATACAATGCAGTGTTCCTTTTGTAAGTATCTGCAACAAACATCATTAGTTTATGTTTATGTTTCATGTGAAATGAAAGTTCAATGTTTATTGTAATGATGAAACATATGACGTTGAAATAAGAGCTATATGTGAACAGTTTTTAAAGATAAGACAGAAAAAGATAGATTTTACTTTACTTAAAAACGTCAATAAAACTATTCAAAACGGAATGACTTCAGGCTTATGTTTACAACACTGTGTTCAAATGAGTATATGACAGTTGCTTCTTGGTGTTTATACATAAAGTTAAGTCATTTAAGTTTTAAAATGTTCGAAAAAATATGTTGCCAACATAAACTTTATGAACAAGTCCCTGCTCAAGTTTTTGGACCAAAACTAGTTTTTCCGATCATGCATCTGAAAACACTTATTCTATCATTATTTGACTTTATGATACCGAAATGCCAGAAAAAAACACAATTTAAGTATTACAAAAATTGTTTTGGTTTGATGCGAGCCCAAGCCGATCAAGTGAAGAAAATATTAGACAACCGACGACTGAACCCTAGATTTACCTATCACTCGACAACGAATCCCTAAAATCCGTTAGTAACGCTATTGAAAATCGTGGTCTTCGATACTTGAGCAAATATCGACATTTGCTGAAGAGTCCAGCTGTCAGTATCTTAGTTTAGTTTTAACACTCCTAATGATTTGCCACACTTTATTTCGTTATCAAAAATGTGCATTTTACAAACCATGAGGGAGTCCCTTTAAATTGACTTTATTTAATTTCGCCATTTTATTTTAAACTTAAAATAACATATTGATTTTAACTAATGTCATCCAATAGTAGTTTCGTAGTCGATGTGTATTGTCTTATGGTGTTCTTCGACAGGTTATTAAATTAAATTTCTTTGAAATATTAACACAATGGTTCTATTGTTGCTAATGGTAACGAGTGTGGTCGTTAGTTATGTTGGCGGGGAACAGGAGTACTCTAGAAAGTAAGTTTTATGATTTGCGTTCTTTTTATTCAGTTTAAACTTTTTATTTTACACATGATTATGAGTTAAAGTTATTGCAACATTTTATTAATCACTATCGTTAACATGATGTTGTGCGAGAGTGTGGTCTTGTGTTGTGCGGGAAACCGAAGTGACCGGATAAAAAAAACCTTGTCCGGCTTAGTTACCAACAAAACTCAAATATGTCGTGAATTGAACCCATGGGCGCCCTGGAAGGAGTACTTTTTTATGACCAGAATGTGCGATGGATTGAGATATATTACTCATTGACCCTTTCCATCGCAAACTACCTCGGACTTATGCCGGAACACCGGTAAAAGTAGTTCGTAAAGTTTGAATAACTGAATTGTAACTGTAGTGTCTAACATGTATTTTGTATTACTTTACAACAAATGATTGACAATGAAGTGTATTATTGCATAGATAAATAAGATTCACAATAGCAAAGTCATGAAGCTGGATTGCTAAACTGAACACATTACGGGATCTACTTGCAGCGTAGTTAAATGTAAATATTTCTGACATTTGTTAACCGCCCATCTACATCGGAGGTTGTTTTCCATGGATAATGGCCGAGGAGTTTCGAATAGAACTCGGTTTGATCCCAAATCCCAGTCAAATCCGGTTTTAACTGGCGGTAAATTAAACATCTATTAATAGCAACAATTTACAATATAAGTGGTGCATGTACCAGGTTTGAGAGGGTTTGCTTTGTTTTGTCTATACACTTAGATTAAATAGGTACAAGAAAAGTGCACTTTGACTAAAAAACACAGTTTTAAGTCACGCAATTTTATATTTTCACTCTGTTAACAACTAATCGCTCAGCTTATACGTTCAATAACTTTTTTGTTTATGCCTCTGGAAATATAGGTTTAAAAATTGAAAGAAGCTTACACGTGTGGCCTCCGGGTAGGCGTATTGATATTGCGAGAAAAGTGATAAAACTTACATACTAGGTGAAATTATCCTCCAAAAATACCCTGTAAGTGTCAGTCAGTTAACATAATCACTTTCAAACTCTCATTTTTGCAACGAGAAAAACAGTCAGTTTGTACCGCCCCAAATTCGTTTTGGTAAAGGAAGTTTCGGCATGCCCAAGATATTTGATACTGGTCGTGCAGTCCTTGTGAGGTTTATTAGAAGATAGTATCTAATTGGTTGGTTGATGTAAAATCGAAGCGAACTCTCCATGCATAGATGCACTGCGTTTGTATTGGACTGCCTCTTTAGTAGTTCATGGTTATACATAAAAGTATACGTCAAATCGGTGAGGACTGAAATTAGTGTCCTTTAATCTGGTGAGTCGATAAACTGGCTATAACGTTGCAGTTCAGGTAAAACTCACTTGTTTGCAAAACAGTAGTATTAAATATGTAAACTTCGCAAACAATTTATAAACAATTCTACTTTCAAAATTGTCAGCAGTATGCAGTCAAGTACGACTTTTTTAGCTTCAGATTGACCTTGAAGACCGAAGTAGACCACAAGGGTGCTCCAAAGATCATGTTCGCAAACTTTGCGATGACAATCCTGATCTCAAATACATCAGACACGTACGTACCATTTAAAGATGCACTCTTACTCCCAAATAAGATTTACCACAATTATTTCAATTGTTTTAATTTACCGAAAAGGATGAACAAGTATCGAAATCAATAGTTCTTATGAAGGATATTGTGTTAAATTTGAAAGAAATGTTCAGAAAATACGGTATTTCTACCTTATGAGACGATAGTTGATCACTGTAAATGTTTTAGCACTCACCAGTCATTTAATATGTATGCGTTTTCAGCCATTAAATACACGGTAATACTCTTGTTATCAATTATAAATAATTTCCATAAATGCATTATTAAGTTAGAGGTTTATCACCCAAATTTTATGTTTGTAATACATGAGTATGTATCAATTTTAAATATGAGTGTCACTTTAAAATATTCAATTTTATATCCCTGTCATTATTCTTCAGCTTGTATGTCTGTACAAATCCGAAGACCTTTATCAAAATATTAGCAAATAAAATAATGCTTACATGTTCAGACTATACATAAGATATAAATATATTTGATGTATCTTCGAGCTTGTACACCTGCAAGGGGATGTATTCAATTTAAATCAACTTAGATTTAACTTAAGTTTTTAAGTATAATTTTTTGATTGGACTGTCAAAATGAATGGCAAATAGACTGAATGAAATTACTCAGACAATGAAATCACTGGGACAATGGAATCACTGAGACAATGGAATGACTGAGACAATGGAATCACTGAGACAATGGAATGACTGAGACAATGGAATTACTGAAACAGTAGAATTACTGAGACAATGGAATTACTGAGACAATGGAATTACTGAGACAGTGGAATTACTGAGACAATGGAATTACTGAGACAATGGAATCACTGAGACAATGGAATTACTAAGACAATGGAATGACTGAGACAATGGAATCACTGAGACAATGGAATCACTGAGATAATGGAATGACTGAGACAATGGAATCACTGAGACAATGGAATGACTGAGACAATGTAGTCACTGAGACAATGGAATCACTGAGACAATGGAATCACTGAGACAATGGAATCACTGAGACAATGGAATGACTGAGACAGTAGAATTACTGAATCAATGGAATAACTGAGACAATGGAATCACTGAGACAGTGGAATTACTGAGACAATGGAATCACTGAGACAATGGAATCACTGAGACAATGGAATCACTGAGACAATGGAATGACTGAGACAATGGAATTACTGAGACAATGGAATTACTGAGACAATGTAGTCACTGAGACAATGGAATCACTGAGACAATGGAATGACTGAGACAATGGAATCACTGAGACAATGGAATCACTGAGACAATGGAATGACTGAGACAATGGAATCACTGAGACAATGGAATGACTGAGACAGTAGAATTACTGAATCAATGGAATAACTGAGACAATGGAATCACTGAGACAGTGGAATTACTGAGACAATGGAATCACTGAGACAATGGAATCACTGAGACAATGGAATCACTGAGACAATGGAATGACTGAGACAATGGAATCACTGAGACAATGGAATCACTGAGACAGTAGAATTACTGAATCAATGGAATAACTGAGACAATGGAATCACTGAGACAGTGGAATTACTGAGACAATGGAATTACTGAGACAATGGAATTACTGAGACAATCGAATTACTAAGACAATGGAATCACTAAGACAATGTAGTTACTGAGACAATGGAATCACTAAGACAATGGAATTACTGAGACAGTGGAATTACTGAGACAATGGAATTACTGAGACAGTGGAATTACTGAGACAATGGAATCACTGGGACAATGGAATCACTGAGACAATGTAGTTACTGAGACAATGTAGTTACTGAGACAATGGAATTACTGAGACAATGGAATTACTGAGACAATGGAATTACTAAGACAATGGAATTACTGAGACAATGGAATTACTGAGACAATGGAATTACTGAGACAATGGAATTACTGAGACAATGGAATCACTGAGACAATGGAATCACTGAGACAATGGAATTACTGAGACAATGGAATTACTAAGACAATGGAATTACTGAGACACTGGAATTACTGAGACAATGGAATCACTGAGACAATGGAATCACTGAGACAATGTAGTTACTGAGACAATGTAGTTACTGAGACAATGGAATCACTAAGACAATGGAATTACTGAGACAGTGGAATTACTGAGACAATGGAATTACTGAGACAATGGAATTACTGGGACAATGGAATCACTGGGACAATGGAATCACTGAGACAATGGAATCACTGAGACAATGGAATTACTGGGACAATGGAATTACTGAGACAATGGAATCACTAAGACAATGGAATCACTGGGACAATGAAATCACTTAGACAATGGAATCACTGAGACAATGCAATCACTGGGACAATGGAATCACTAAGACAATGTAGTTACTGAGACAATGGAATCACTGAGACAATGGAATTACTGAGACAATGGAATTACTGAGACAATGGAATCACTGAGACAATGGAATCACTGAGACAGTGGAATTACTGAGACAATGGAATCACTGAGACAATGGATTAACTGAAACAATGGAATCACTGAGACAGTGAAATTACTTAGACAATGGAATTACTGAGACAAAGGATTAGCTGAAACAATGGAATCACTGAGACAGTGGAAATACTGAGACAATGGTATCACTGAGACAATGGAATCACTGAGACAATGGAATCACTGAGACAGTGGAATTACTGAGACAATGGAATTACTGAGACAATGGAATCACTGAGACAATGGAATCACTGCGACAATGGAAACACTGAGACAATGTAGTTACTGAGACAATGGAATCACTGAGACAATGGAATTACTGAGACAATGGAATCACTGAGACAATGGAATCACTGAGACAGTGGAATTACTGAGACAATGGAATCACTGAGACAATGGATTAACTGAAACAATGGAATCACTGAGACAGTGAAATTACTGAGACAATGGAATTACTTAGACAAAGGATTAGCTGAAACAATGGAATCACTGAGACAGTGGATATACTGAGACAATGGAATTACTGAGACACTGGAATCACTAAGACAGTGGAATTACTGAGACAATGGAATTACTGAGACAATGGAATCACTGAGACAACGGAATCACTGCGACAATGGAAACACTGAGACAATGTAGTTACTGAGACAATGGAATCACTGAGACAATGGAATTACTGAGACAATGGAATTACTGAGACAATGGAATCACTGAGACAATGGAATCACTGAGACAGTGGAATTACTGAGACAATGGAATCACTGAGACAATGGATTAACTGAAACAATGGAATCACTGAGACAGTGGAATTACTGAGACAATGGAATTACTGAGACAAAGGATTAGCTGAAACAATGGAATCACTGAGACAGTGGAAATACTGAGACAATGGAATTACTGAGACAATGGAATCACTGGGACAATGAAATCACTGAGACAATGGAATTACTGAGACAATGAAATCACTGAGACAATGAAATCACTGATACTATGGATTCACTGAGACAATGGAATCACTGAGACAATGGAATTACTGAGACAATGAAATCACTGAGACAATGAAATCACTGAGACAATGAAATCACTGATACAATGGATTCACTGAGACAATGGAATCACTGAGACAATGAAATTACTGAGACAATGGAATTACTGAGACAATGGAATCACTGAGACAATGGAATTACTGAGACAATGGAATTACTGAGACAATGGAATCACTGAGACAATAGAATTACTAAGACAATGGAATAACTGAGACAGTGGAATTACTGAGACAATGGAATTACTGAGACAATGAAATCACTTAGACAATGAAATCACTGAGACAATGAAATCACTGAGACAATGAAATCACTGATACAATGGATTCACTGAGACAATGGAATCACTGAGACAATGGAATTACTGAGACAATGGAATTACTGAGACAATGGAATCACTGAGACAATGGAATTACTGAGACAATGGAATTACTGAGACAATGGAATTACTGAGACAATGGAATCACTGAGACAATGGAATTACTAAGACAATGGAATTACTGAGACAGTGGAATTACTGAGACAATGGAATTACTGAGACAATGGAATTACTGAGACAATGGAATTACTGAGACAATGAAATCACTGAGACAATGAAATCACTGAGACAATGGAATTACTGAGACAATGGAATTACTGAGACAATGGAATCACTGAGACAATGGAATTACTGAGACAATGGAATTACTGAGACAATGGAATCACTGAGACAGTGGAATTACTAAGACAATGGAATTACTGAGACAATGGAATCATTGAGACAATGGAATTACTGAGACAATGGAATTACTGAGACAATGGAATTACTGAGACAATGGAATTACTGAGACAATGGAATTACTGAGACAATGGAATCACTGAGACAATAGAATTACTGAGACAATGGAATCACTGAGACAATGGAATTACTGAGACAATGGATTCACTGAGACAATGGAATCACTGAGACAATGGAATTACTGAGACAATGGAATCACTGAGACAATGGAATTACTGAGACAGTGGAATTACTGAGACAATGGAATTACTGAGACAGTGGAATTACTGAGACAATGGAATTACTGAGACAATGAAATTACTGAGACAATGGAATTACTGAGACAATGGAATCACTGAGACAATGGAATTACTAAGACAATGGAATAACTGAGACAATGGAATAACTGAGACAATGGAATTACTGAGACAATGGAATTACTGAGACAATGAAATCACTGAGACAATGAAATCACTGAGACAATGAAATCACTGATACAATGGATTCACTGAGACAATGGAATCACTGAGACAATGGAATTACTGAGACAATGGAATTACTGAGACAATGGAATCACTGAGACAATGGAATTACTAAGACAATGGAATAACTTAGACATTGGAATTACTGAGACAATGGAATTATTGAGACAATGAAATCACTGAGACAATGAAATCACTGATACAATGAAATCACTGAGACAATGGAATCACTGAGACAATGGAATTACTGAGACAATGGAATTACTGAGACAATGGAATCACTGAGACAATGGAATCACTGAGACAATGGAATCACTAGGACAATGGAATCACTGAGACAATGGAATCACTGAGACAATGGAATTACTGAGACAATGGAATCACTGAGACAATGGAATTACTGAGACAATGGAAATACTGAGACAATGGAATTACTGAGACAATGGAATCACTGGGCCAATGGAATCACTGAGACAATGGAATCACTGAGACAATGAAATCACTGAGACAATGGAGTCACTGAGACAATGGAGTCACTGAGACAATGGAATCACTGAGACAATGGAATCACTGAGACAATGGAATCACTAGGACAATGGAATCACTGAGACAATGGAATCACTGAGACAATGGAATTACTGAGACAATGGAATCACTGAGACAATGGAATTACTGAGACAATGGAAATACTGAGACAATGGAATTACTGAGACAATGGAATCACTGGGCCAATGGAATCACTGAGACAATGGAATCACTGAGACAATGAAATCACTGAGACAATGGAGTCACTGAGACAATGGGATCACTGAGACAATGGAATGACTGAAACAGTGGAATCACTGGGACAATGGAATCACTGAGACAATGAAATCACTGAGACAATGGAGTCACTGAGACAATGGGATCACTGAGACAATGGATTAACTGAAACAGTGGAATCACTGGGACAATGGAATTACTGATGCAATGGAATCACTGAGACAATGGAATCACTGGGACAGTGGAATTACTGAGACAATTGAATCACTGAGACAATGGATTAACTGAAACAGTGGAATCACTGGGACAGTGGAATTACTGAGACAATAGAATCACTGAGACAATGGATTAACTGAAACAGTGGAATCACTGGGACAATGGAATTACTGATGCAATGGAATCACTGAGACAATGGAATCACTGGGACAGTGGAATTACTGAGACAATTGAATCACTGAGACAAAGGATTAACTGAAACAGTAGAATCACTGAGACAGTGGAATTACTGAGACAATGGAATTACTGAGAAAATGGAATCACTGGGACAATGAAATCACTAAGACAATGGAATTACTAAGACAATGGAATAACTGAGACAATGGAATTACTGAGACAATGGAATTACTGAGACAATGAAATCACTGAAACAATGGAATCACTGAGACAATGGAATCAATGAGACAATGGAATCACTGGGACAATAGAATTACTGATACAATGGAATCACTGAGACAATGAATCACTGGGACAATGGAACCACTAAGACAATGGAAGTACTGAGACAATGGAATTACTGAGACAATGAAATCACTGAGACAATGAAAGTACTGGGACAATGGAATTACTGAGACAATGGAATCACTTAGACAATGGAATTTCTGGGACATTTCTTAAGATAAGGCCACTTGTTATAATGAATCAAACCGCAGCTGTACTGATTTCTTCGGCCTAGGCATCTGTCTCGAGAAAAATTCATGTACCTGCTAACGCAAATGTGATTAACTAAGGACCCTCCACTTGTGTTTGACAGATCGCCGGCCTGAAATATGCATTATGCTGTGCGCAAAGTGATTTGAAACCAGCCGATAGAAAAATGATTGAAGAGAAACTCGGTTCCGATGATTGTGTAAGTACATTTAACATACACAACTGTTAATGGTAATCCTTCAGTCTTTATGTATCCTACAATTCTAATATAGAAGCCCTATTTGTTTATTGGTCTGATAATTGTATTGTTTTAATTATCATGTTTATAAGTATGATTCATCTTGGTGTTGGTGTCTAGTATATTTATTTATTTATATGATATATTATATTAGAATAAATGTGGTATTCTCTCTACTTCGTGCATTCCTCTAATGGTTCCAAGCTCTTTGTTTGAACTTGCTATACCATCTGGTTTTCGAAAAACAAAAGTCATATAATTGTCATAAAATGGACATCGCCGTTACCAAGCCAATACTTTAATGGTGTATATATTTTGAAGCCATGCTTTAATATCACTAGAACATTTGATACTGACACAGATGTTCACTTTAACAACACGCATGCTGGTAAAATGACCACTTTTCGCAAACACCTGCAAAACATATTCAGTAAAATCCGCTAAAATGACAGTATAGTGTACCAATAAAGTATAGTTAAGGACAATTTATAAAAAAAATCCCATCAAAATTACATAAAAGTAAATTACTTCTTTCTATTTGCTATTTAAGAAATTACATAAAAGTAAATTACTTCTTTCTATTTGCTATTTAAGAAATTACATAAAAGTAAATTACTTTTTTCTATTTGCTATTTAAGAAATTACATAAAAGTAAATTACTTCTTTCTATTTGCTATTTAAGAAATTACATAAAAGTAAATTACTTCTTTCTATTTGCTTTTTAAGAAATTACATAAAAGTAAATTACTTCTTTCTATTTGCTATTTAAGAAATTACATAAAAGTAAATTACTTCTTTCTATTTGCTTTTTAAGAAATTACATAAAAGTAAATTACTTCTTTCTATTTGCTATTTAAGAAATTACATAAAAGTAAATTACTTCTTTCTATTTGCTATTTAAGAAATTACATAAAAGTAAATTACTTCTTTCTATCTGCTATTTAAGTTACACATATATGCTCAGGTGTAACGAGTACTTTGAGGTGAAATATGTTCCATGTTGGTTAGTGGTAAAACATATATTACATCCCGCTGGAAGAAATATTGCGCAGCATGGTGCAATTTCAGTATCGCTGATTAATTGCACTTTTTCTTTTAGTCTTTTAGTATCTTCATTTGAACACAAAATACCGCTTGTTTAATAACGACCATATTGAATTTTACAGGGAAGGAGAAGAATTTGTACGGGTTTCTTAACAAATGGTCCATTTTTGTCTGTAATTGAATCGTTCGTCAAAGAAAGTCTGTAAAATGTCTATTTGACTGTTTTGGGCAACACTGTATTGGTAACACATGATGTATTTATAATTGTTATATTATCTAGATGCATCTAATGGTACAACTAAGCTATTTATTAAAACGTGTTATTGGCGATTATGTTAAATTGCGTTGCATGGTGACCCCTTATATTTTTGGTATCATGTCGAAGATTATAACACGCTGAAGTATTCAAATATAAAATAAATGTCTCAGAAATATTAGAGATAAGAGTTTTTGCAGGCAATTTTGCAATGTTTCAAATTCAGAAACACTTGTTTGTTATGTTTCTTAGAGTATGGCTCTTTAACAAACACATAAATATGAACCAGTTCAAGTTCCACTCACTATAAATCATGTTGTTAAAAAATTCTGGATATTAGCCGGGTTCATTAAACCATATTTCAATAAATATCAATAAATATGTTTAAACAATTCATCAAAACAATCTTTTATGAACGCACCTACAGGCATTTATATCAATCAACATATATGAGCTATTTGTAAGGAGTGTTTAAATACACCGTTCAAAACAAGAGTTATACAGAAATATATATTATATTTCGAGCGCCTCAATACAGGCAAAATTGATATGATATAAAGTGATATGAAAATTGAAAGGTTAAATTTAGATGCAATATCAAATTTTAGACTAACATGGTATAACTCATTATGTATAACAATAAACAAAATGTCTGAAATACAGATAAAAGGCCAAATGACCTGTTGCTACCGTCCAGACGTTTTCGAGTGATTACCGTATAGAAATCATTTGACAAAAGACAAAATGTGTTATTGAAATAATATAACACAAACAATGAGTTTGCTCCAAAATATGTTAATTAAGATCAAGCTATATTCGGGAGAGGGAGGGGTCTAGTGGTATTAGTTTCCACCTCTAATAAAAAAAAAGTTGGGTTCGATTCCCACCAGATAAACTTTGTCATATAAACCTCTATTAATATAAACCGGTCTTCGAAACTATTCGATATTACTTCAAAGCAGCGTACAATTGTTTTAGAGATCAGGTTAAAACCTGACTGATTAGTAGTAGTAGAAGTAGTAGCAGCAGCAGCAGCAGCAGTAGAGGCATCAGTAGCGGTAGCAGTCGTAGTAGTAGGAAAAGCAGCAGCAGCAGCAGCAGCAGAGGCAGCAGTAGCAGTCGCAGTAGCAGTATCTGTAGCGGCAGCGGCAGCAGCAGCAGCAGCAGCAGCAGCAGCAGTAGCAGTAGCAGTAGCAGTAGCAGTAGCAGTAGCAGTAGCAGTAGTAGTAGTAGTAGTAGTAGTAGTAGTAGTAGTAGTAGTAGTAGTAGTAGTAGTAGTAGTAGTAGTAGTAGTAGTAGTAGTAGTAGTAGTAGTAGTAGTAGTAGTAGTAGTAGTAGTAGTAGTAGTAGTAGTAGTAGTAGTTATAGTAGTAGTAGCATATTATTATTATTATTATTATTATTATTATTATTATTTTATCGTTATTATCATTATTATTATTTTATTATTATTATTATTATTATTATTATTATTATTATTATTATTATTATTATTATTATCATTATTATTATTATTATTATTATTATTTTCATTATTTTCATTATTATTATTCTTATTATCATTATTATTATTTTATCATTATTATCATTATTATTATTTTATTTTTATTATTATTATTATTATTATTATTATTATTATTATTATTATTATTATTATTATTATTATTATCATTATTATTATTTTATCATTATTATCATTATTATTATTATTTTATTATTATTATTATTATTATTATTATTATTATTATTATTATTATTATTATTTTTATTATTATTATTAGTAGTAGTAGTAGTAGTAGCAGTAGTAGTAGTAGTAGTATTAGTATTATTAATATTTTCATTATTATTAATATTATTATTACTACTACTATTCACCAGGTGATAGCTGCGGTATGTGAAAAGTATCAGAAAAACATTAAAGTAAGCCACGTTAAGTTCGATCCTCTTACAGTATCTCCAGTACCGACCCCTTTTGCACTCTGGACATCAAGGACTCAGCTTGGCCAGACCTTTGGTACTTGGTAAGTTAAAAACATATATAGATTATACTATATAATATTTATTTTGCTTTACAATTATAAATGATAGTTTCTTGTTGCATATTGTTAGCACAATATACAGTCGGAACTCGCTATGTCGAACTCTGATACATCGATGTTATGTCGAACAGTCCCAAATTTATTTCTTCAGTGTCTATATGGAACTATTCCGCTCATGTAGATTTTTCATCTCAAACTCGGACTAGAAATTGTTTAGTTTGGCTCTACATATGTTTGTATTTCAGTTATCTCGAAGGTTCGTTAGGCCTAATAAAATAATTGTTTGGTAAAGGTTACATCCTTTTCAGAAATAGGTAGGATAGGTAGGCTTTTTATTTTATTTTTTTTATTAGGTTTATATAAGAATGTCATTTTCATCATAGCGGAATGGTGTTGAAGTTATCTTCTGTATAAGCATTTAAGGTTTTAAACTACATATTGAAAAGCAATTAAAAAAAATGTATTTTTTTTTTATCTTTTTTTTTAGTTTTTCATTTTTTTTCAAACTGACTATACAAACGGTAGGGTCGGCGCCTATTCCGTAGGTAGGGTCGGGTAACCCGAACCAAATGTATTTTTTAGGCCTTATCTGGAAAGTATTAACCGAGGTCACGACTACTTCGATATAGCGAGTACCTACTGTATTGTGATGTCGATACACATCAATAAATCGTTGTGTCAAGATTAAGTGCTTCGGTCACGAATAATTGTGTCACTTTATCGTCCATCTCTGTCGTTGGTAGACTTTCTGTCTTTGCTGATGTTGGACCGAACAAGAAAGTACCGATTAGCGTATGATGGAATGTCCATAGTATCGGATACACATAAACTGAGACTCGCTTTTTTAACATCAGAGAACAGCTTCTTCAGCTACATACATATCCGACACAACCTGTCGAGAAGCTCGTATGGTAAGTTTGGAGCAAGATATTCCGTCAATGTACGATGTATGTAACAGTTTCAGTGAACGTAAAATGTTCGCTGTGTGTACAAATTATAGCCACTAGCGGATCCGGGGGGGGGGGGGGGGGTGCACTCCCCTTAATTCGCCCAAGTTTACTTTTTATTTCAATAAAGAAGAAAAAGGTAATAAGATGCGCCCAAAATGCACCACTTTGGACTAGAAATCTTTCATCAATCGAATCATTAATTCGCTCAAAACATAATGTATCTGCGGAAGCGTTTGCAAGCAACTAAAACGTTCTTCGTAGTCCACGCGTTTTGTTTCTGTAATTGTAGTTATATCCCGGCACCAAACATGTAGGTTTCATACACGAACACAAAATTTATTGCAATCAATAAACAAAACAGAAGAACGTGATGTTACATTGGCAAATCGTCACAATCCGCGTATTTTCTGTTTTTAGCAACCTTGCAATAAGCCAAGCATGAAGTTTCACCGTGCATCGGGCTGGCTGGATTCACAGGAAAGGGAGTCTTGATAGCCACTACTGATTCCTATATCAATACGACTCACCGCGATATAGCGCCAAATATAGTAAGGAACACTGTTTTCAATATCTTCATCAGAGATTAATTATAATTAACCAATAACGTATATTATATATTATTGTGTAAATTCAAATTCAGCTAGTATTTAAGTTAAAACATTGTTCTTGAAGAAAATAACAAAAAGCAAATTGTTGACATATGCGGTATTTCTACAAATTTAAGATGTGATTCAAGTTACGACTTCATTGTTTTACATCCTTTAAAAGGACGGGACACTGATTATTTGGAAGGTTCTGATTCTTAAGAATTATCACTAAATTGTCCTCGGCGAACAAATTGCACTGTACGCTTAAAATAAGTTAATAATGGGTGATCTAACCATTCCATACAGACTGTATAGAAAAAGAATATGTATTACACATCCAATAAGTCGTACGGCCTATGAGGACAAACACAATATGTAGAAATATTTACAATGGTACATACACATACATGACAAGGAGAAGACATACAATAATTGTTTAAACAATACTCTGAATAAAATAATAATACTTGTAATACTTAGTTGTCTCACATTGCAAATAGTGTATACAATTGTATTATCAAAGTATACGTCAGACTTGAATTGATAACAAAATCATTTAACAGAATTTTTCATTATTGAATAAGACATGCGGAATATGATAAGTGCATACTTAGAATTATAACATTGAAATGATTTATAAATGAATATCGTTTGCACCTATTCATAAATTAAATGTGAAAGTCTATGAAAATATCTAACCATGTAGGGGCAGACCTAGCAACTGGTTGAAAACGAAAGTGTGTCTAGAACTTTTGACATGGTGACATTCAAATAAATATGCACAATATTCACATTGTGTAATAAATACAACTGTGAAAAGCACTTTATTTACATAACGTAACAAATACAACAAAAATAAATAAATGATAAGCGCTGTAATTTTTTTTGAGGTAGCCAGTAAAGTGTTTGATAAGCAGGTTTACAAAGGAAAGCTTAACAAGACTAGCTAACGATGACTCACGGATTCGGAACTCCAACGGCCATTCTTATCGAAAACAACCTCGGATGTATTTGGACGGTTCACATACTAAAATTGTAGGTTATGTCCGCTGCAAGAAGATCGCGTAGAACTTTTATTTAGCAGTAAAACTGTATGCCTTAATTCTTGGGAATCTTAATTATATTTGAAATAATACACTTCACTGGCAATCAATTTATTAAATTCAGATCAATTAATACAACTCAAAAACACTACATTTAATTAATGATGTAATTTAAAAAAAACAAAAACGAACTACTTCAACTGATGTACCGGCATACATCCGAGGTTGTTTTCGATAAAAATGGCAGAGGAGCTACGAATATGACTCACGGTCACATTTACCAGCTTACGGCAAACAACAGTAAAACACATGTAGAAGACAAACAAAATTCACCTATTATTATTTTAAATATATATTCTCTGTTATTAATGGTCATCATTTGAATATGAAATTAACTGATGTTGCCATACCTCCAGGTGCCAGAGCTCTCGTATGATTACCATGACAACGATCCTGATCCTGGTCCGGACGAGGATGCGGATGTCAACTCTTCTAAGTAAGATTTTGCTATGGGACTGCGGTAAATAGAACAGAACAGAACAGATTTTATTTCAACTTATGCATAAAGCATCTCGTTACAGTATTCGGACAAAGAAAAGACAAATGTCATAATATGTGATCAACGTGTATAAGATGGTACTTTTAGATAATAGAGTAAACAATAAACTGTAGATATCATATTGTTATATGGAGAATGTTAACACTGTATCAATAAGCTAAATTATAGTAATATAAAGTAATTGATTCCACAAAATAATAGCTAAATAGTGGAAATGTAAATGGTGATAAAGGTGGTTACTCATTTATATCATTAATGATTGTATTACGTCTATCGTTAGCAAATAATAAGTATTTACAAAGATTAACAATAGTTGTTTTACAAGAACAGTTGAGTAATTCAATAAAGTTATACATATTTGGTCTAATTCTAAAATATCGTTTAATGTACTGTATCCTTAGATCGTTATAACGACTACAACTTAAAACAAAATGAAATTCGTCTTCAATGTCCTGTGCATCACACAATAAACATATTCTCTCGTTTCTTTGAAGTCTATTTGCCCCATATCTTCCGGTTTCAACACGTAAACAATTGGCTGACACACGTAATTTGGTAAGATAATTTCTATATGTCTTATTATATAGCAAATTTAAATAACTGGCGATTTCAAACTTATCATGGAGGTGTAAAAATACAGTATTAAGTTTTGTACTGTTAGTAATATCCGCGCGCCACTTCTGTAAATAAGTATCAGTAAGGCGCTGTTTAAATAGCGGAACAAATGTTTTAACATTATAATTCCATGGGTTGCACCAGACATCATAAAATCCATATCCCTCTAGTAATGTTTTAACATTATATGCCCAGTTTTTGCGTCCAAGTTCACACGACTGAAAGGATTTACGATAAAGGGATGTAAGCAATATATTATTGGAATCTTGTGCCTTGAACCAGTACTTAATTATTTTTAAATATCGGGTAATATATAATGGATAGCGTCCTAATTCGCCATAGACTGCTGCTGTGCACGTTGTTTGCTTGACACCAATTAGAAATTTACAATATTTAAGGTGTATTCTTTCCAGGTCCTTGGACTTCGTAAACCCCCATATCGGACATGCATAATTAAGAATAGACCCGACAAAGGAATCAAATAGTTGCAACGCTATTTTAGGTGGGACATCGTATTTACTTATATTTCTGGTTAATACGTTCATCGCCTTTAGTACTTTACCCACTACATACTGGTTGTTTAAAACAAATGATCCCGTATAGTTAAAAACAACACCCAAATAATTAAAATCGTCGACTATCTCCAGGGGTTCATTATTATAGTACCAAGTTTCGTTGGGTCTTGTTGGGCCTCTCTTTCGAAATACTACCACTTTAGTTTTGACAGTATTAACTTGTAAACCCCAAG
Source organism: Mya arenaria (assembly GCF_026914265.1). NCBI lineage: Eukaryota > Metazoa > Mollusca > Bivalvia > Myida > Myidae > Mya > Mya arenaria. Next base: position 68,040,208 of record NC_069131.1, on the reverse strand, counting down.
TGTGACAGTATTCATATAATTTGTTTAAACTAGTTTGTAGGTCCTCTGGAGAGTTACCAAATATGACCATATCATCAGCAAATAGCAATATCATAATACATAAATCATATAGTGACAATCAACTCCCAATATCGGATTGTAAATATAATTCCAGGTCTTCTAAGAACAACGCAAATAATATCGGTGAATTATTTAGGCCCCGTTTTAGGCCGATTGAAATGTCGAAAAAGTCAGAGAAGGAATTGCAATGTTTAACACATGATTTGACCACAGAGTACATTGCTCTGAATATCCGAAGTATTTTCCCGTCAAGTCCCATATTAAAAAGCTTATACCAAAGAGCATTCATATAAACAGAATCGAATGCCTTTTTAAGGTCAATAAACGCACAAGGTAACCTCATCTTCGAACAAAGTGTGTCTTCAATAAGATTATGAAGGACAAATATTGCATCTTCTGTGCTGGACCCTTTTCTAAACCCAAATTGTGCGTCTGATAACAGATTATTGTCTTCGAACCAAGTTTCAGCTCGTTTGGTTAAAATACTAGTAAATATTTTGCCCAGGTTATTGACAAGAGTTATGCCCCTGTAATTATTGGTGTCATTCATATCCCCTTTCTTATATATTGGGACAATATAGCCATATGACCAGGACAACGGAAAGTGACCACTATCTAGTACGACTTAAACAAATCGGTTAAATAACCAACCAATATATCTATAGTTTCAATAAAAAACTCGTTTATTAGATTGTCGATAGGGCATGCCGATTTATTCCGCTTAAGGCCCTTAACTGCTGATCTCACTTCTTCTGCCGTTAAAGGAGAGTTTAATTCTTCAAATTTGGGATCGCCAATATTAAAATCGGAATTATTAACAAATTCGTCTATTTCGTCAATCTGTGTTGCGCGTATGTCATTAAACAAACCGGAAAAATATTCCTTGAAACTATCCGTATCGATATTACCAGTACTGTTATTATTCCTAGATTTAAAATGATTCCAGAAATCTTTCGGCCGTTTATTTCTCAAGTCATATAATTCCTTCGCCTTACGGGTTTTATACGCTCGCTTTTTCTTTTTGATAAGCGTTTTATAAGCGCGTTTATGCTCGTTTAACGATGCTCTATTATACTCCGACTTATTAAGATTAAATTCTTTAATGCGTCCGTATATACTTGTTTGGCAATATAACAATCATGGTCGAACCATTTACTTTGCATGTGGCGACTTTTATTACCATTGCTCTGCGTATATTCTTTTTTTAAAGTATGGCTCCGCGCTTTTAAGTATTGTAGATGAGAAATCATCAACTAATTTATCTACGTCCGCTTTTCATCGGTCCCATCACGCGTATCGCGATCGGTGCATGGTCACTAAATATATTAAACGGGTTTATATCGAACTGATTTAACAATGTAAAATCAATTTCTCTACATACCAGGTAGTCGATAGTAGTGCAAGTATTATGGCTTAAATATGTGTATGCCCCTTTGTTATTGTCATTACTTAATCTCCCGTTGACAATGCGCGTATTGGTGGCCTTGCAAAAATCAAGCATGCGAATCCCCCTTGTATTACATACTTTATCTTGGGAGGCCCTTCCCGTAAATATATCTGGTAAATAATCATTATCGTCTAAATCTGACACCAAGTTATCATGTAAAATGCTGTCAGGCCTTTCACCCACCCTACAATTCCAATCGCCTGCTAAAAATATATTCCCTAGATTTTCAAAATGAAATATATCATCACTCAAAATATCAAATAGGTTAGCGTCAAATATTGCATTAATTGGTGAGTCATCTGACCACAAATATAAACCACATAAGTATATATCATTATCAAGTGAACAATAATATTTATCAATTTTCATCCAAATAAGTGTGTCAAAATGGTTTCTGACAATAGACACTCCTTGACTAATAGCACTTTTGACATATATTACTATGCCACCACTGTGTCTCTTTGCATTTTTGTGTTTTACCTTTCTGTAGAAATTATAACTCTCATAACCCTCTAATGTAATATTTGAATTAGAATTGGTCCATGTTTCGGATAAAATAATAATATCATTATCTATCAAAGTTTTCAAAAAATCACTATCCGCAAGCTTTCTTTCAGTTAGACCGTTACAGTTCCACACAAGTATCTTAAGTCCATTTTCCGATAATTCCTAGTGCGACGTAACTGGTTTTCCATCTCCATACAAAGTGTCATAGACTAGCCAAGCACGTTTGCCATCCTTCTTCGCTTCCTTCAGTTTGAGTACGAGTTTTCGACGTATGTCCATAATTTCAGGCGGGAATTGTTCACTGATGAACTGCCTAGATCCTTTCAGGAGAAAACCTTGTTTCCGCACGGCCTCGCGATCTTTGAAGTCGGTGAACTTACACACAATGTTGCGTGTGCGAGTATTACTGCCGTCGCGTGAGAGCGCGCCAATACGGTGTGCACGCTCTATCTTCATAGACGCGGCTAATTGCTGGGCGATCTTAAGCCTATCTTTCAGGAAGTCTCTGACCTTGACCTCTGTGTCACCTTGTTTCTCATTTGGCCCTTCTTCTATTCCACCAAATATAATATTGTTCCTCATACTTTGGGATTTCATATAAACAATGTCATCCTGCAGTTTGGCGTTCTGACGTTCTAATGAGTCAAAGCTTGACTTTAATTCAGCATGATTGAAGTCTGATTGTTCGGCCTTCTCTTCTAATCTAGAGCGTTTCTGATCAACCTGCTTGTTAGTATCATGTACTAATGTCCAGAGCCTTTTCATATCTTTATCGAAACTATCAACTTTAGTTTCTAGTGTGTTAAGTTTGTCTAGCCTTTTCTCAATATTGTTCATTTGTACTTGGATGGTTTCCAAAACGCCAAGAACTGTTGAAATGTCCGCTTTAGCAATATCAGGTGCCACGTTGTTGGCCATTGTAATATTTATATTTCCAGTATTCTCAGCTAAAGAGGAAGGTTCGTTGAAAACTGGTGTGTCTTCATATAGGATAGAGTTAGTCTGGTTTAAAATATCACTTACTGAAGTGTTACCCCCTTTCTCTTCTGCCGGGCCTCCGATCTTGGTCAATTTGCTTAGATTCAAATTTTCATCATCCGTACTACTTCCTTTCTTCCGTTTACTCCTATTAGACCTCCCCATAGCTCACAAAATACACTTGTCCATACATTCTCACTTTAATTCCAGGAAAAAACTGAATAGAAACAGTTAAAATATCCAAATTTCTTATTTAAAGTCCAGAACGAAAACAAATACGTCCATCTTGAACACGTGACCAAGTATATAAAACAACAATAATAGATCATGATATTAGTTGAGCATACACTTGCTTTAAAGACGTTCTCTTAATCCCAAAAAAGTTGTACCACAATTAAAAGAATTGTTTTCATTTATCGAAAAGGACGGATAAATATCGGAAACAATGGTTTTTATGAAGGATAACGTGTTGAATTTGAAAGAAAAGGTTTCGAGACTTATGAGACGATAATTTACCATTGTGAATCTTTTAGCTTTCACCAGTCGTTTTATATTTGCGCTTTTTAGCTATTTAATAAATGGTTACGATCTTGTTATAAATAATTGATATTTTCCATAAAATGAATACCAAATTTATGTTTGTTAAAAAAGTGTTTATATTGATTTTAAATACGAGTGTCACTTTAAAACTTATAATATACTTATAATTGTACATACTTCTAGTTATAACACTCCGCCTCTAGTTGTTCGGAATGACAATTTTCGAAACTAGTTATCAAAGAAACGATACAGTTTGACAGGTATGAGATAACTTGTCGTTACGGTGAATATACCACGTGGTTAAAATGTCAGAAACCTGAAGCGTATTTTGGATTTATTTAGCCATACACAATCGATTTTAACCATTTTCTCCCCCCCCCAGACGCTATTCAATGCAAAAACAACATGAAAGGTGACCACATAGATAAAAAGTATATGTGGGATTATAAAAATAAAATCTAGTCTATAATTAGCTTGTGAAATTATTAAAAAAAGGACACACTATTTGCTATTATTATGCGGTCGTTCTGTAATTGGTTCATTAGCATTGTTCCACTTAAAAATTAATGAGATATAAAATCACTCCGTCCAACTAAAAATATTCGAAGTAGATAACAAATTTTGTTATGATGAAATATCACATCGTGTGTAAACCGTAGACACATATAGAAAACATCATTTCCAAATATTCAGAATTAACAACCGTCAGTGGTTAATTAGTGGTTGAATTTTCGTAATACATAGCTATAGTTTGCAATAACATAAAATTATGTCAAAGAAAACTTCTTTCGTCAGATGTATTTCTAAGCTATTCAAAATAGATAACGTTTTTCGCATTTGCGAGATGATCGAAGTAATGCCTGTTCTATCTTGATAGCCCAAATCACGATCATGTTTAAAGTGACTCGCTTTTATTTTGTAAAATGCCTTTTTTGTGGCAGTTCAATAGGAGATTTTAAACTAATAGTTACGACTGGAACCATTTTAACAAATGTTGATATATGCTCAAATATCGTCTTTGAAGTCCACGATTTCGAATAGCGTTAGTACGCTTTTCAACAAAAGGCTTTAAGGTTAAGTTATCCTTTTCTTTTTTAACTTCGAGTGTATTTGATTTGCAATTTCGGTATCAAAAAAGGTTATAAATTAAGTGTTAACAGAGGCATTGCAAGGAATACAAATGGTTCCAAACATGAGAGGGTCCCTTTAATGATGATGCCTAGCGAACCGATACAATTTGGAAGGGTAAATATTAAATAAATAAAAGATAGTATATTAATAAGCAAGAGCTGTCGTAAGACAGCGCGCTCGACTACGCCGCTTTGAAATAGTAGTGAATACAATAATGATGTATGTGCCTGTCAAAAGCGACAAAAAAAAAATCAAAAGTAAACAGGGCCATTACTCTCGGGGGCCCAAACTACAATATCATGAAAGGTCTCTATAAACTCTTTATATATACCAAGTTTGCTCGCAATATGTCGACCCTTACTTAAGTTATTCAATACCAACCATTTTGCTATTAATAGTAACTATGACCATTACCTTGATCCTAGGGGCTTCAAACGCAATTCCATGAAAGGTCTCCATAAGCTCTTCCTATATACCAAGTCTGGTCTCTATATGTCACACCTAGCTGAAATTGTTCGATACCTAAAGTGACTCTGACGTTGAACTCCCACCACCCACCCGAACAATGACGCAAGTCATTCTAAAAACTTGTTTTCCCTTAGTGAAAACCTGGTTAAGAATATAAAAAAGAAATCAAAAAAATCCAAAAAAGTCAATCAAGGGCCATAATTTGTATTTAGGGTTTAAATTAGAGTTATTTAACTTTATTGTAAGAAGGTCGTCAATAATTGTGCAAAGTATGAAGTCAATTGAATGTTTTTTTTAATTAAAATCCAAACTTGCCCTACAACTTCTACCTGCCCTAAAACTTTTGTCGATCAGGGGCCATAACTTGTATTAAGGATAATATGGAGTTATGTAGCCTCATTGTGTGATGGTCCTTAACAACTGTGTGAAGTATTAAATCAATTAAATGAAAGGTATATAAGTTATTAATGAATATCCCAACCTGCCCTTAACGTTTAACATAAGTTCCAAAGTCAATCAGGGACCTTAATTTGTATAAAAGATAATATGGAGTTATCTAACCTCATTATGTGATGGCCCTGAACAACTGTGTGAAGTATTAAGTGAATTGTAGGAAGGTTATTGGACTTATAAGAGAAATCCCAACTTGCCCTTAAATTTTAACCCGACGCCGACGTCGACTCTGGGGTGAGTAGTATAGCCCTCCTTGTTCTTCGAATATTCGAGCTAAAAACGAAGTTTGTATTGATTCTCTTTAAGTCATTGATATCGGACATTGGTTTGCAAATTTTGCAAAGCTACCAGTCATCGACACCTTATCCTTTCTAGACCTTCGATGACAAGCCCGAATTCTTTCACGAGAGCTTGACATACACAAATAAACAAAGCCTGTTATTTGACAAAGCCCAGAAAGCATTTTGGCAGAGCAGGGATTGAGGGCTTCTGCTTATTTCGACCTCAGAATTATGCAATGCAACCGTTTAGGGTACAGTTTGAAATATTACTTTTCTACACATTGAACGCTTTCAATTGATACCAACATAGTTTTGGTCACCAGATGAAGTGTTTAATGTTCAACTTAAGTTAATCTTATAGTCATACGGTATGTACTTAATTCACTCTATTGGTCACTTGTCAATGACAAGACATCCGAATAACTACATCGTTATAATATCCAATTAAGACCAATATTGAATTCCAGCCCACAACCAGTATTCTTATACATCTTATTAAGTCATTTCCTAAATTAATTCGATTTCTAAAACTTTGATAGTCCATTCTTAAGTCATTTTCTAAATCAATAGTCCAATTGAAAGATATTTATGATTTTTTTATTGATTTTTTTTAAATATAATTTTTCATTAAATACTATAACCATGATATTTTTTACATTATGGAGAAATTTTAACATATGACCAGTGGATAATTCAAAACATTGATCAAAAGGACTTCCGACACACAAATATGTGAAATCTGGACGCCGGGTGTCCCCGTCGTTTTTGGTATCATTTTAGAGAGTTTTATGTACAGAAAAATATTTGAAGCTAAATGACCAAACGTTAATAAATCAAACAAGTTGGTGTGGCTTTCAATTATTGTAAAATATGTTATTTTATATTTGCGCATCAAAGCCTCTAAAGTTTAATTATTTTCAAAAGGAAAACGTTAGACAGGATTATTTCAAAAGATATGATATTCATAATAAATGCCAGACGATATATATAAAAAAACATGAAAAGTGAAACAATACAATGTGTCATAAAGTTGGACGGCCAAAAATCCGTCTAAAAAGCAATAATACCAATGAAATAATATATAATATAATTATATACTAAGGTGGGTTGGTGGGGAGGTTTGTTGAATAACGAGGTTTAAATGTTATAAACAATATATTAGTGACACAATTTCTGGAGATGGAAAAGAGGCCGATCTGAGGTAGCATACAACCATACGATAATAACAATCAAATCACCTGCCATCCACCCTCCAACAGAAATTATGAGCAAATAAATATCGCATTATATGTAAAACATTTGAATATTAAATTTACGTCTGATTTTAGTTGAAATAATGAGCAAAAGTGCAATTAGTTATAGACAATAAACATAGCTTTATGTATAGTTTACTTTTGAACATTTAGTTTCCGTATAAAAAAATCCGTAAGCAATATCCTTTTAAAAATACCCTTATGGCATCCGGTCACCAGGCATCAAATTTAAACACTGACACTCTTATTTAAAATCAATACATACACATGTATAACAAGCATAAATTTTGAGTTATAAACCTTTAACTACTTATTAAAAATGCATTTATGAAAACTATTATTTACTGGAAACAGGATTGTAACCGTGTATTTAATAGCTAAAAACGCAAAAAATATTAAATGATTGGTGAATGCTAAAATATTTACTGCGGTCTACTTACGTATCATAAGCTAGAAATACCGTGCTTTCTGCACGTTTCGTTCAAATTAAACTCGGTATCCTTCATAAGAATCATTGTTTTTGATATTTATTCATCCTTTTCAGTATAATAAAACAATTTTAATAATTGTGGTAAATCTTTTTGTGGAGTAAGAGTGCATCTTTAAATGAATGGAAGCATTAAAGAACGAGGTTGTTTGTGGATCGGATGCACCAAGTTAGGAAATGACATTATATGTTTTAAGAATAACAGCTCAGGCGTCCGAAATGCACATGTTGATGCTTAAATACCTTGCACCTTTCCAATAAGTGGGTTATTAATAGTTTTGAATTTCGATAGTTACTGGCATGGAACAACGACGACGTCAGTGATGGCGGCTGTTAAAAACGACGTTTGCACAATAGGAGCCGGGTATGAGTCATCTATTACGACGTTTGCACAATAGGAGCCGCGTATGAGTCCTCTATTGCAGGTAACAAATGTTTTAATATTGCTATTTTATCAACGAGAGGGCAACGCTATATCGTAATGTTAAGAAATTTGTAAAAATGCGAGGCGAACGTAAAAAGTCTGATAAGAGGTTTTAGGTTTTCTTATAAAATCACTAAAGTAGCGTCTTTTGTCTACTTGAAAATGAAAGTTTACTCTATATATCGTAATGTTTGACCTCATTCTATCGAGCTTCTATTTGTAAATTTCTGAAATCTTTATGGACTTACAACAATAACCGGAAAATAATCTTAATTGACCCAAAGTAAAACTACTAAGATGGTTACATAACACTTTTTGTTATGTCACCCTGTTACATTTGAAATATCGATTTTATCATTACGATTGCTAGTAAACTGGCCACAAAATGTATTACGGTATGGAAATGAAAATTTGAATATCGGACATTTTCAAAAACGTTCGAATTTTGGCTCCTTAAATACACGCAGAACATTTATTTGAATGATATCATATGTATTATATCTTGACCTCGTCAGCATTACGATTTCTTGGTTCTGGTTCCACGTTTGCCATCAATGCAAGCGTTCTTCAACATGAAGTCAATCAAGTGAACATCTTCAGTGCCCAGTGGGGGTTTGTTCTTCAAGGATCAGTTTATGCTGATGTTAATGAAATAGTGCTTGACGCAGTGCTTCACGGTGCCTCTGTGGTAAGTGTTAATCATCACTGATTTCTATATCCTTAAGTATAACGCAGTGTGTCGTGGCGCCTGCGTGGTAGGTTTTCATTGTTGCTGTCATTTATATTCTAAGCATTAAGCAGTGCGTAACGGGACCTCTGTGGTAAGTTTTATGATTGCTTATCCTTAAGCATAACACGGTACCTCTGTGGTAAGTGTTCATCCTTGCATTAAAGCATATGTTTAAGCATTACGCAGCGCGTCACGTTGCCTCTGTGGTAAGTGTTCATCATTGCATTAAAGCATATGTTTAAGCATTACGCAGCGCATCACGTTGCCTCTGTGGTAAGTGTTCATCCTTGCTGTAAAGCATATGTTTAAGCATTACGCAGCGCGTCACATTGCCTCTGTGGTAAGTGTTCATCATTGCTGTAAAGCATATGTTTAAGCATTACGCAGCGCGTCACGTTGCCTCTGTGGTAAGTGTTCATCATTACTGTAAAGCATATGTTTAAGCATTACGCAGCGCATCACGTTGCCTCTGTGGTAAGTGTTCATCATTGCTGTAAAGCATATGTTTAAGGATTACGCAGCGCGTCACGTTGCCTCTGTGGTAAGTGTTCATCATTGCTGTAAAGCATATGTTTAAGCATTACGCAGCGAGTCACGTTGCCTCTGTGGTAAGTGTTCATCATTGCTGTAAAGCATATATGTTTAAGCATTACGCAGCGCGTCACGTTGCCTCTGTGGTAAGTGTTCAACATTGCTGTAAAGCATATGTTTAAGCATTACGCAGCGCGTCACGTTGCCTCTGTGGTAAGTGTTCATCATTGCTGTAAAGCATATGTTTAAGCATTACGCAGCGCGTCACGTTGCCTCTGTGGTAAGTGTTCATCATTGCTGTAAAGCATATGTTTAAGCATTACGCAGCGCGTTACGTTGCGTCTGTGGTAATTTTTCATCATTGCTGTAAAGCATATGTTTAAACATTACGCAGCGCGTCACGTTGCCTCTGTGGTAAGTTTTCATCATTGCTGTCATATATATATTTAAGCATAAGGCAGTGCGTCACAGCGCATCTGAGGTTGGTTTATGCATTTGCTTTAATTGTACAGGTTTAAGCACTACGCTGAGCGACTCGATTTGGTAATTAGTCTATTCCTTTGCTTTTTATTTGTAAATGTTTATAAATGTCGCTGTGCGTCACAGTCCTCCTGCGGGGTAGGTCATTGCCTATTATTTGTATAACTTTTAGCTTTAACCATACGTGCCATTTCAACCTAAAATATCACATCTATTGTGGCTGTTTTTTTGTGTTTTCGCGGCAAGCAGAAAATCTCTTTCACTTCTTACAAAATAAGCTGGATTTTAACTATTACCTTTTCAGGAGTTTGTTGTGTTGGTTTTTGATTGTCACATTGTTAAAGTAAAGTTCTTCTTAAAATGAATGTTTCAAAAACAATAAATAAATATATGACAAAAATGAAAAAACACACACAATATTTTGAACTCGATCGATCACTTGATTTCGATGTAGTTACCTATATTAACCTGCAGACCACTTCGCAGCGCTTTTTGACAACCATTATGCATCGTAACCATGGCAAATGTGCAGAACAGAATATAACAAAAGAAAATTCTTTTCGTATTATGCGGTTCACACACTCAGAATACTTAATGAGAAAAGTAAAAAATGACCCTTGATCATTGATAAATTGAATGTCCTGTGTATATACATGGCGATCGGTTTAAATATATGAAAGCATTAACAAAAGAAAAGAAAAAGCAATTGAGCAGTTGATATCAAAATGAAATTAATGTTGTTTTAACTATATTACTATAAGATGTTTTATGTACGTTTATGTACGTAATGGTGTAATACACATTTGTGAATCAATATATAATTGATAAATCATTCAGAAACATTATATCAGATTATTTATGTGCGCTCATTCTTAATTTATTCAATAAAATTCTTTATTTTGGAATATTGACGAAGTTAAATAAGTCAAGTCAACAGTTTATTGAGTAATTAAAGGCCACTGGCCCAAAATACATAACATACAAGAAAGGCATGAGTTGTGTCAGGGTAATTAATCGATACAAGCGAAGTATAAATAACAAATCACGATTACTTCCCCTTAACCATTAATCTTTAGAAGGAGATGGTATACATACTAAGCTAGTTTTCGTAAATCTTCAGATTGATTTGTGTTTAATAACCTATAAAATATTCTAATTCAGTACCATTAGAATACCAATTAAATAAATATTGCATTCGTATATCATTATATTTACAACATATAAAGAATGCAAGGTATTCACAGTCTAAAACAAAAATGTTAATATAATCTAGACAATACCGCCAAACGCGTTCTTCTCTTGGGATATTATTATGCCTACCAGTTTCAATTAACACTTTATGATTTGAACATCTAAAATTGCTAAAAGCTATTTTGTGTTTGTAAGGTATGTCTAGAGATAAATAACGTTCCACATTAAGCAAAGTTGTGTATTCTTTATAATGAAAACACCGACTGGAACTGTTAATAGAATCGTGCCAGTTTTGGTTGAAACAATCAATAATTCTCCGTTTAAAAACACTGGTAAATATAGATATATCGCCAATATCTTCAGATATCCAGATATAAACTAAGCCATACATAAAACGCATATCCTTAATATAAGTTGCCCAGCAAGTGCGTCCAACTTCATCCAACGACTTGAGCATTAAGTAACTTTGTTTAGGGTATCTTTTATTAGAAATTTGTAATAGCTTGCAATAATATCTAATACAATTAGAAAAATAATTTATACATAAAGGCAATCTTCCACATTCACCAAGAATCATACATGTATTAGTGCTTTTATTAACACCAATATGCTTCCTACAGAAATCGTTTTGTACATATTCAATCTTAGGACAGAATGTATAGCCCAAAATCTGGGACCCATAACATAGAATAGGTTTTATCATAGTGTCAACATTTTGAACAGTTCTTAATAAGGAGAACGACTTTCACTAAGGGTCCCTAACTAACTCAGTCTACAAGTCGTTTTTTTCTGCAAACAAAAACGTTCTCCGTCCCTACATTGCTTCAGTATTGTTTTCCCACATTATACATAATGAAAGAACTGCGCCATAGGTGACCCTTTCTTCACGATTATTAGAATCTGACAATACGGAGTATTTCTTTTAGAAAACTTAAAGAGTTTAGAAGTCCCAGAGCCCGGATTTTATTCTAATCTTACAAAGCATTATAGATGATATATCAAGGGTTATTTCAAATATTTTCCTTTTTTCAAATTTAAGGGACGTGATGGAAAGGGTTCAGTGTATGTTTTTTCGTCCGGCAATGCAAATACAGCTTTTGAAGACATCAACACAAGCACGTTGAATCATATGCCAGAACTCATTCTATTTCCGGCAAATAACAATTCCAAATTAATACAATTTTGTTTCGTTTTAGCTCAGACCTGACGTGGAGAGGTGTCCAGCACATTTTGATCGAAGCAGCAAGCGTGGACAATCTTATCGGAGACCCAATATTCCGGAACGGGACGGGTTTCCTATGTATATGTAAATGATACTTGTTCTTTGTACGTTATTGACCGCGTTCAAAGAGTATTTCTGCCGACAAAGTTGTGGCATTAAAATGTGTTTGTTTTAATGTAATGTACCAAAAGTTATATATTTGTTTGTTGTACTGTGAACTACCAATAGTTCAACGCGTCTGTATTTGTTTGTTTTAGTGAACATCCAATAATTCAACGCGATTGTATTTGTTTGCTTTTTTGTGACACCAATAGTTCAAGCGGTTATATAGTTTAAAGCTGTAATGTGCTTGTTTGATTAGAACTACCAAGGATGAAAGTTCTTATATGTGTTTGTATAATGTACACTACAAAAGTTCTACCTGTTATATGTGTTTGTGTTACATGCACTTGTTAATTGCGAACTACCAATAGTTCAAGCTGTTATATACGCTTGTTAATTGTGAACTACCAATATTTCAAGCTGTTACATGCGCTTGTTAATTGCGAACTATCAATAGCTCAAGCTGTTATATGTGCTTGTTAATTGTGAACTACCAATAGTTCAAACTGTTGTATGCACCTGTTAATTGCGAACTACCAATAGTACAAGCTGTTATATGCGCTTGTTAATTGTGAACTACCAATAGTTCAAACTGTTGTATGCACTTCCAAATTTCAAGCTGAAGTCCCTTATTACATCAATATTGTGCTATGTTCATTATTTTCTTGGTGAAAGTTATGTTATTTGTTCATTCTAAAGAGTGTTTGGACTTTAAAAAATTATCTTTATGGCTGTGAGATATTTGGCTTAAAGAAATACGCTTTTAAGCTTATTATTCTTTTGATCTTTTGGGAATTCGGTGCTAGAGTTTGTTATATATGTTTTCCAGAAATTCAAAACGTTTGAAATGTTTGTTACACTGTTGTAATATCTTTTTCTATATAGAGTAAACACTCGGGAACAGGCACGTGGTTTTAAACATCTGTATTTGTAGATTGGAACTACCTTGGGTATGGCCTCGTTAATGCAGAAGCAATGGTGACTCTCGCAAAATCTTGGGAAATGTTGGGAGCCAGGTCATTTGTGACACAGGCAATATAAGCATCAATGGGTGAGGTACTTGATCGATACTAATAAGCATTACATATCTGTTTGACGGTGTTTTGATAACATAATTTACTGACAAGTTTTTATAAATAAATGGGACGTTTTATCAAGAATACTAGGACCGATTTCGTACCTCCTAGGTAGAGATTTTCAACAGAAGTACTGCACATGTTATGATATCTCCTAGGTAGAGATTTTCAAAAGAAATACTGCACATGTTATGATATCTCCCAGGTAGAGACTTTCAACAGAAGTACTGCACATGTCATGATGCAGAACATGTTATGATATCTCCTAGGTAGAAATTTTCAACAGAAGTACTGCACATGTCATGATATCTCCTAGGTAGAGATTGTCAACAGACTTACTGCACATGTTATGATATCTCCTAAGTAAATATTTCAAGTACTGCATATGTTATGATATCTCTGGAGTTCTAAATAACTCCAGGGGGATTCTTAAATTGTCCCCTTTCTGGTCCACATCTCTATACGTGTATCGAAGGTTTTCTTCGTGACTGATGTAGCTCCTGTCCATTCAGATACCAACCAGTTAGGTCTTTAAACTTCAACCCGTAATTTCCACCATTTGTGGTTCAAGTTCAATCTCTCTTACAACTGCCAATATTACCATCTATTTTCACTGGTCAAAAGTAAGGAATTGTGTTTGATTAAATGAATATTAGGTTTCAACTCCCACTTAAAGTTTTTATGCATTTATAATCATACTATTAGTGTGAATCAAAACATAAGAAATAGTTGACAGTCTTAAATTCCTTTTTTGAAGGCAGAATGGTGCTCATGCTGGTCTTCATACTGCAGAAGTAAAGGGTGTAATACCATTCCAAAACGTTTGCGCTAAAAACCTGATGAAATTCTTCATTGCAAATTTCAGTCCTTCGACAACGGGCGACACTACCAACATGTTTTCGTTAGCCGGATGCAATATCAAGCGTATAGAGCACTTGGTTGTCACAATTGAGTTTGAGGCAGATGTGGTCGGAAATGTCGCCATACTTCTTGAATCACCTTCTGGGACATCTAGCAGGTCAGAATTATATTATCTGTGGGTAATTAATTCACGTATTCACGAATAAAATTCATCAGGTGCGTTCAAATTCGAGAAGACAAATGTGTACTTTAAAAGATGTTCTTTAAATATGCAATACAGAAATGCTTTTCAACGGAATGCTAATTATTAAAACATTTAAATCGATATTATTTTAGATGATCCTGAGAGTCGAAAAAACATTCTCTACTCTCGATATCTAGACTCATTGTTCGACTTTCAGGAAATAAGGATGCCATTCTAGCAATAAAAAGTTTCCGGGTGAATGTTTTAATTAACGCATTTTCGATTTTCCATCGTGTATTTGGCAGGTATTCACAAATCATTTTTGGAGACTTGTAATTAACACGTTCATCAAAATATCGTTAATATATCAAGAACTTGCGAGGTAATTTTGCAAAATTAAATAAACTTCCCATGGACTGACCCTTTAAGTTCTGAGTTTCGAATAGTAATATCATTTTTACTACTCAAAAACATTGATGCGCAACTTTAAATTGATAGAAAACATTTGTTGTTATCACTTGGAAACAACAAAGGGTTGGTTTCACCGAGCCACATTTTCAGCCTTGCAAATACGCTTCACTACAGTGGCCTTTTTGTCTTTTATCTTTATAATGAAGGGCCAAAATAAGTATGATTGTATGATTTCATTACCAAACCGATAAGGGTGTCTTCAACTAATGTGAAACATATTTCACAAACCTTCAGGTTGATGAGGTTTCAGCCGTTTAGTTTCCGACCATCAACGTGGTGGTTTAAATCCTGGAGTTACAAGAGTTTACATTTTTGGAATGAAAATCCTTCTGGCATGTGAACTCTTAATCTGAGGGATAAGGGTCAGACAGGTATGATAATACAACAGAAAAACGGGGACGAGCGTAGAAGCAAAATATATAGTGGGAAATCATGGGCTTCGAAATATTTCATACATTTTCTGTCAAAAACTTAATTTAAAAATTGACGTCACTTACTGTTTATTTACATCGGTTGTGACCCGTGATGATCCATGTGAGAACCCCTTTGAAGTCACGTTATTCCTCGCCCTTGAATAGTTATCTGATACCTATTTTAAAGAACTCGCTCATGTTTTGGAACCAACATTTGTTTTCCCGGTAATGCATTTAAACAATATAAAAATGATTATAATACTCTTTGATACTTATGTAAAAAACTACAGATACACGCTCAGAAGCAAAAAGTTTAAATATAAACCCGGTTAAATGGCACTGGGTAAACGCCAAAGACATAAAACACCAAAAAAAAATCACAAACAAAAACATGAAAGAACAGCACACAACTCCATAAACAGCACAGTGCATACATACTACATGAAAAGCTAGGTAAATTTATCAAGGATTGTTAGGTACCGCCTTGGAACAGTCAATAAAATGTAGATTTACTGGGGGGTTAAACCAATTTTCGTGCACAAACATCACTCTTATCCCAACAATCCTAAATAAAGAAAAAACGTGAAAGGTAAATCTTATCAAAGAATGCACTAACTTGAGGAACCTCAATAATATTTGTTTTTATAATAAACTTATTTACCGAAAATACTTGATATCGAAATTACAGAAGAAATACACTTAAACTATGAAAACATATTCAGGTTTTAGTGGGCAGCTAACCATCGATGTTGCAGTCAAGGAAAAGGTAAAAATCTGGCAACACAACAACGCGCCACAAAGGACTCATACACACTCATCCGGAAGCTTTACGTTGAAAAGCGTTACTAACGCTATTTATTATTGTGGACCCCAACAGCAATATTTGAGCATATAGCAGCCTGTGTTGAAGGGTTCAAGCCGTCAGAATATCAGTTTTACCACTTCTGATGATTTGCCACAATCATTTCGGCATACAAAAAAATGCATTTTACAAAAACATGAGCGAGTCCCTTAAAAGAGGCATCTTTGTTGTTTTGCGACAGTTTGTGTCTCTTGTACAATGCGTGTTAGGCCTTGAACATTTTCCTCTAAACAGGGCCTCAATAACCATTTTTAAATACCAAGTGTTTCTATTGTAATTGTAATGTACTAAATCAATATTAACAAATGTGCTATTATGTTGTCAAACAACATTTTCCTTATGCAACTTATGTTAACCATTGTTTCCTGATATGGAAGTTTACAGGTTTTGCTCACGCGCCAGCACACTGTTGGACTTTGGTACTCGTTGGTGAACTTTTGAAGCATATCACGTTACTCATTGCTTTGTTTTTTTTATTATTTTACCAGAAAAGAAGCTTACAAGCTGGAAGATTGTCATTTACGGAGCTGAGGACATCACACCGGGTATTAGAGTGCGAACCTCGTATACAATATAGTACACATATTGCAATACGTCCAAGAGAGTTCAATATGAATTTAAGTTGGACAAAGAGCACCTCTTAAATGTTTACTTGAATGCGGACCAAGGTCCCAAATGACAATGTTATATTATATTTATTTATAATATTTATTCGCTGATTACATCTGACCGTTAGATTCGTCACTATGATTGTCTATTAAATTGAAGACAAATGTACGCTTTAATGTATCGATAGGATATCCTTTTCAAAATATACCATTACACAAGAACGGGTCAACAAAGGACATTAAATCCTTGACGCGTAATTCATGTTAAAGTTATGGCCCTTTAAATGCGAAATATTATGAAAATTCAACACAAAAGCAGTCCAAGTAGATTTCTTATTTATCTGTTTAAAAGAATTAATTAAAAAAAATCCGTTTAAATGCTTCATGTTATATCCTCTTAATTCATCTCATTTTAAAATGCAAATTTTATCGACATTTAAGGCACTGTTAAAATCTTAATTGATTGTGTCCCTATGTATACACGAAGGATTTTTGGTCAGTAAACTAAAATATCGATACTACCGGTCCTTATATCACATTTAGAATGTTTCCAACGAACACAACTAAAAATACATTGACATCAAAATACCTTCTTTAATATGTTATGGTACATTTGGTGGCCCTTGTGATGGAGCCGCGGGTAACGAATGCTCCAAGGATCCACTTGCAGTCTGTGTTGACAGTATGTGTGTGTGTGGTCAAGGGTCGCACCAGGTCGCCAGGATGTGTAAGAAAGATTGGTTGGAAAATGGTATATTTGTTGGTTGTTTAATTCAAAAGTAAACGTAACTGTAATAATATATTATTTTTTTTTTCCAAAATGTGAACGCATAACTGTTTGATGTGTTGATTAAGTCTCTGTTGCTGTTGTTCATCTTGCTGTTTTCCCTTTTGTTTAGTTGCCAATTACAAGCTCGTACAGCTAACCAGTGCATAGTGTTTGGTATTGGCCATAATAAGACACCACAAAAAATGTGATGAAATCGAGACATTGGCAATGATGATAAATTGTGGTGTGTGATGACATTGCTCCATTAGCAATCATGATGTTAAATTGTGATGTGTGATGACATCGATTCATAAGCAATGATGTTACATTGTGATGGTTAAGGATATTGAACAATTTGCAATGATGATAAATTTTGATGAATCCAAGCAATAAGTAATGATGTTAAATGGTGATGTGTTATGACATCGCAGTATTGGTGATTATGTTAAATTGTGATGTGTAATAATATCGCCCCATTAGCAATGATGTTAAATTGTGATGTGTAATGACATCGAACCATAAGCAATGATGTTAAACTTTGATGTGTGAAGACATCGAACCATTAACAATGATGTTAAATTGTGATGTGTGAAGACATCGAACCATAAGCAATGATGTTAAACTTTGATGTGTGAAGACATCGAACCATTAACAATGATGTTAAATTGTGATGTGTGAAGACATCGAACCATAAGCAATGATGTTAAACTTTGATGTGTGAAGACATCGAACCATTAACAATGATGTTAAATTGTGATGTGTGATGACATCGAACCATTAGCAATGATGTTAAAATGTTATGTGTAATGACATTGAACAATTTGCAATGATGTTAAATTATGATGTGTGATGACATCGAACCATTAGCAATGATGTTAAATTGTGATGTGTTATGACATCGAACCATTAGCAAGAATGTTAAATTGTGATGTATAATGACATCAAACCATTTGCAATGATGTTAAATTGTGATGTGTAGTGACATCGTGCCATTAGCAATGATGATAAATTATGATGAGTAGTTACATCGTGCCATAAGCATTGTTGATAAATTGTGATGTTGGGTGATATCGTGCCATTAGCAATTATACTAAGTTTGAATGTGCCATGACATGGAGTCTGATGTGTGCTGGCCTCCATTAAATTTTGGTATAATTTGAAAGCATATTGTTATTGGTAACTAAAATGTAAAAATTAAATGACTGAAACTTAGTAAAGGTACATTATCAAAGATTCTAGATTATTAGTACATGAATGTATGCAATATTTCAAGACCATCAAGGTTGTTTTTAATTTTATTTTCTGTATATTTGATAATTATTATTTCGTTACACTTAAAACCCTTTCAAATGATACCAAATTAATATGGAGTCACCAGGTTGTTCGTTTATGTTTAATTCAGTTAATGTTTCTATCTTAAGTACTTATTGAACATAGGAGTTAATAGTTTGTGAAATATTTGTTTGTAGACAATGTGTTGGGTGGCTGGCGTCATGAAGGGTCACCTCTCACAGATCCAAACAGCAAATGCTTCCATGGCATTGTTCACTGTGCAGCTAGATTCAGCGAAATGAACGGCACTTGCATAAAAGGTAACATACATGACGGACCAGACATAGGTTAATCATAATGGCCAACAATGTCACCGTTGTTGATGTATCGTATAACCGTTTTAACTAAGGGTTTATCGTTATAAGTACAGTATTCCGTTATCTTAAAAAAAGGAGTTTTTATTTGGAAATTTCATTTGTTTTTATTTTATGTATATTTTATTCACAGTTATTTAATAAGATCGGTTAAAAATTACCGTGTTTGGTGAATATCTTAAATGTGCATCTTACATCAGATGGAGTTATTAGTGGACGATGCTGCGTCGAGGAAGGTACAGGCTGCGAGAAGGACCCGAAGGCAATCTGTGTGTGTGGCGTGTGTGAATGTCCTCCTGGTGTACAACAAGTCAACGAACTTTGCCGAAGGGGTAGATGTACTCAGACAGAGCTTTGCTAATTAATTGTTTTTATCATTATCATGCATAGTACATAACTGTCTATTTTCGGTGATGTTTAATCCTTTGATTGTCTTCAATGCAATGCGTTTGCTTACGTTTTGGTATGGAGTAATTCAACTGGTTATCCAGAAGACGTCATTTAATATATTATGGGGCTGTTTTTAAAATGGTTTTGATTTATAATATATTTTCAGAAGGAGAGAAAGGAGGTAAATGCGTACGGGGAAAGGGAAAGAACTCCGGTGTGTAGAAGATTTGTATGTACCTTGCCCTGGCCAGGCCAATACTCACACACGCCCGAAGGACCACAGGCTAATCCACTACAACTATGTTTCACATTTTCATTGCTATTTAAATGTAATCTTTTATAATGTTTGCAAAGATAATGTCTTACCTCTTTCCACATAATTTGGCTGATTCACTTGGCATTCAATTCCTAACACCGTTAGAACGGTCACACATATGGCAATTGTAGATTCCTGATCATCCTTTTATTCGGAGGTCATTTGAAAAAAAATTGACTGCAGTAAAAGAAAACTTTTAACCAAAAAAGAATATCTATAATTGTTTGGTCTTCAGCGATTGCAACTTTAGTCATTTACGTATGATTTCAATTAACAAAGAGAATTGTACAAACTTTAAATTCGTCAAATAAGATGTACTTACGGTGATTAGTTTTATATAAGTAATCAGCGAGTACCAAATTAATATAAAAGTTAAATGAGCGTACAGAGAACTAGCTTATTTTTGGTATTTACGCAATTTCTTACTCACCTCAGTTTAGTATTATGTTACCGATATGGTAAATGGATTAAGTTTTGGTTATATTACATATTTGACTTTACTTTTGATATAAATACGAAAACGTTTTGTTTCATATTGCATGACCTGATAGAGATAGTAATATTAAAATATAGAGAACAGAATTTAAATATATTTTTGTTCCATTATACACCATACAAATGATGCAAATATAGAGTACAAAGTTGGGTTCATACTTGGGAATTGTAGAGGTACGGCCTGATGTTAGATAAATATATGTATTTGCTTATTTGCATTAAAGGTTCTCGTTTCATGGTTTGTAAAACGCACTTCTTATTACGAAATAAAGTGTGGCAGGAGTGTTAAAACTAAGATTTTGACGGGTGGAGCTCTTTAACAAATATTGTCTTTGTAGTCCAAAATATTGAATAACGTTACTTACACGATTCAACATAAAATGTAGTGTGATTGGTTAATTTATATTATCACGTAATGCTAGCAATGTTTTCAACAAAAAATATAATTCAAGTTTATTGTAAATACATGTGGTTGAGTGGTAAAGCTATCAGTTTTCTCAAAATAACATCTTAGGCCTGAAAGATGTAACGCAGCTACATAACTTTTTTTTAAATAGTATTTGCTGTTAAAATTATAGCAATTTCAGTGTTATCTATTTTAATATGACAGCTATTTATTCGTGAGCTATTTAAATGTTCATAAGAAATTAAAATTACCTCTTCCAACATATTTTGTCCCGCAACTGACTCTCCCCAGCGCGGCCAAAAACGTTTCTAGAAAATGGCTTTTTATTTCGACTGTTTTAAAAATCCTAAGGCTATATGTCAGATGCGAAGTTGAAATGCACTGGATCATACTGCCTTTGTTGCCCTTGTTAAAATTCACTATTTAAAATGCATGACTGTACCGAAATTTATTTAATGATTAATTAAGTCATAAATGTTATAATATTATCAGATATTAAAGTCATGTCTTAGTTACCTAAAATGTAATTGATGAAGATGTTTGCATTATTAAACGTGCAATGAATTTTGTTTGATGAATATGTCTTTATTGACGATTGTGTTCTGGGTATGCGGTTGTCAGGAGCTTTATCTTTTGCGTTTATTTTAGGGGAAACATAATTGACCATATGTTGTTGTTTTTTAAATATGATACGTGTAACATATTCCAGAAAGTTTGCCCCTTAAATTTAAAAAGCTAACATTGCATTCGAAACGTCATACTTATTATTACTCAATGCATTCATGTATATTAAAAGTTAAAAAGGCATATGCAATAAATTCCTTTGAGAAAAGATAAAACAGCAATATAATATGGAAAGTTATGTTGGAACATAAAGCTTTTTATACATTGCAATTATACTATGTAAACAAAGGAATACACAAAGTAAATATCTACATAGTGTGTTAAACGTTTCTTTAAAATTGATTTTCACTTGCTTTCTGGACCTGAAAACTTTTAAAAACAGCTTCCTGACTTTTGATATCAATTTAAGTCCAATGCATCAAACAAAATGGAGCAGAGTATCAGGGGCAGCCCCAGGATTTTTTTTTTTGGAGGGGGGCGGTAATTTAAGGGGCGTAACCTTTTGACCTGCGCCCATCCTACAGAACCGACAGATATTTGAAGGTGTTGGCATTGTTTTAAAAATAATTTCTAGTGCGAACGGAACAAAGCATTAAATGAGCATCATTACCTACTTAATGTACGATTTGGCTATTTAAAAGTAAGATATTTGCAACAAATGCAACGATAAAATATTACCTCCTCCAACATAGCGCTGCCCGCTATCAACTACTAGCACCATCAAAATAGATTGATTATGTTTAAACACTTAATATGCATGCTGTTACCAAAATTAATGAGTTTAATAATAAATCATAAATGCTGAAAAGTCATCACATTTCTACAGCATTAAATAAATTGCGTGAGCATAGACTTTTTGATCGATATTATCTTAGTTTACAGTAATAACATTACGGTTTGCGACTGACAGATTTATCAAAATTCATATAAGTTATATTTAATGATGATATTTGCATAATTTTGAACTCGATTATGTGCTCTGATAGTTTTGAAATATTCAAGGCCAAATATGCGAGTAAAATGACCTCTGAAGTGGTCTATTACTTTAGAGCAAAACTATTACATTGAAGTAAGTTAAAACCGTTCCAGGGAAAATGTCCCTCATGGTTATAAACACTTGTAATGATGGCCTTGACAAACGTCTAGGAATTCCTGAATGAATTAGCCAAAAATGATGTAATTGTTATTGATTTACTCATTACACTAGACACAGATTTACGATAGACTTATCCTAAACAACCGTTTTCATTCTAGAATGACCTTTTCCTCAATATAAAAAAACAACACATTTTAGGTAGCGCACTAAACAATTCAGGTATAGCTCATGTGTCGGAGAAGGAATTGAATCCACCAAAACAAATCTATGTTAAGAAATATTCGCAGACTCAATGATATCAGTCTCCGAAGGACTTGGTCATTTCCAAGGTATGGCAACATAACTTTCTGGATCCGCTTCTCAATATAATCATTGAAAAATGGATGTAAAACAGTAACTAGTATACAATATATTTAACAAGTAATAATTTACCCTTGAAATATATGATCAAACGAAACCATGGGCTCCTTAAAGCTTTTGATCTCAAAAAATCTGGAATCTAGGCTCCTTGAAGGTTTCATAATGGAGGAATCTGGAGAAAGTGCTATATCGATGGCTAAGCGATTACATCTTTCGAATTATAATTAAGCATGTTACAATTGTCTTTCATATAAAGCACAGTTCGAACCTCTGTGATTAACTGACTTTTCTAATATTTATTGATAAAGGACGCATAGGAAATGCTTGTTTTGTCTCGCTATTGAATGTTAAAATGCGATATGTATTGGCAGACAATAGTATTGAATACATTTTCATTCTGTTTTTTTGTTTTTTCACTTTTATTTACCGAATGTCCAAATGTTGTTACATTTTTACGGCGTCTCTGAAAGGTCACGCCAAAACACAGATTTTTCACTGATTGTTCTATGTCGGTAAAACACTTTCTAAAAAAAAAGTATTGTGGTGCATTTTTGCTCTATTCGATGTGTTTGTACGTTTGTGTCTCTCAGTGTCGTTGAGAACCTTGTTCTCTATACCGGGGTTATATTTAAATGTTTGACTACTGTGAGGTTACAGATTGAAATTTTCTATGTAGTAATATATTAAAACACTAGTTTAAATTCTCCCACAATAAGTGTATAAACTGATCATTTTAGTTTCTTCATATATGTTCATATAATTATGTAACCCTTGCTGTTTAAGATATTGTTTTTTTATGATTCTATTCTTTTTCAACTTTGTTGGTAACCTAACAAGTATCGTCCTTTAAATTTAACATTACGGCACTAGATCGAAATGATGAATTGTACACAATATATCGTAAACATGTTTTTTTGAAAGAAGTTATTCATGATCTTCAAGAGATCTGTAGAAATATGCTCTCTATTTGCTGAGGGCGATCCTTTTTTGCGTTTTGATTGTCCTTCAGTTGACACTGAAAGGCAAACTTGGCAGAGACAAGGCAAAGTTACTCACCGATGGCAATATCGATGGAAGTTTATCGGTTGAGAGTTACGATTAAAGCCTTGTTGTTGAAAACCTCAAGTTAAAACCATGTGCAAGCCATTATTCGCAACATGCGTTAATAAGGATAGTTTTATGATAGTCTGTATGCGTTGTTTTTTGGATGGCGTGTGTATCTCGTTCAATGTATCTTTTTATATGGATTTCAACAGTGTCTTCCAGTGCTTTTTCTGGATTTTGGGCTTGTTTCTGTAGTTTTCCGTGGAATATTGGAATATAGTTGGAGTTAAAAAGACGTTAATGCAACAGAAGTTCTTTTCATGTTAGGGGTTATAGAGCAGTCCCCGTTTCTAATGAAATATTGAATTCATATACGATTTGTGTAGTATAGTTATGTTTTTACGTTTTTAACCTTAATTATGTAACATTCCATATGTGGTTGGGGAGTTAATATGTCCATATGTAAAACCATGTTCTTTTTCATAAAAACTAAAATGAGATAATAAAATATTCACAAACACATTTGTTTCTTATTAAAAAAGGCATGGAGGACAGTATGAAAATAAGATGCATGCAGTTGACCTTTTTCTATAATACAATCAATTATCAAGTATAATCGATTTACATGTTTTGACATTACCAAATAAGATAAATAAATAAACAAGATAAAGTCGGCAACTGTTGACTAAGGGACACGTTGGCATGTCTACTAGTAGGTACACATTGATAACAAGAACATATGAGTGTTGTAATGCATTTATTGTTCATCTGTACCATAAATGTTATATTAAATACATTGAGTGAATTGGAAATTGTATCAGTTTGCTATTGTTTAAGCTTTAATTATAAATAACATTTAAGACAATATTGTTTTAGTGCTAAATTTGAAATACACCTTACATATGTAATTTATTACGACATAGAAACCCTAATAAAACACTATGATTAATAACACGAGTTACAGTCCTTGATGTACTCGTCGTTTGTAGCTTCACTTCGACTTCATCTGCGATATTGTCCCACTGGAAATAACAAAAGGTGGTGCAAACGGTATGCCAAGTTGCCACCCATTTAAAGGTAGATATCAGAAAAAAACTTGCAAATGCAAATACTTGCTTCATTATTATACAAAATGTCATCATGACACAACGATTTTGAGATGTAACGGTTATATTGGTTAAAATGATCAAAAACGACGTTTAACTACTTCTACTACTACTACTACTACTACTACTACTACTACTACTACTACTACTAATCTTCATAATTAAAGAACGCATTATTCTTACCAAACAAAGGTCTAGTGCATCGGCGTCCACAACCGTTAGTGCAGCATTTTTGATTTTCGGGACAAGAGTAATCTCCGTTGCATTCAGGATGCACAGATCTACAAGCACTGCCGCGTCTCTGTGGACACTGACCAGGCTTTTGGCCATCTAAATGGACAATGTGCAAAATAAGTAAATATTGATCGTAAATATAATAAAGAAGCTGTAGTGTTATTCAATATTAAAGTAATAAATCAATGTCGGTATTCTGTCCGTAATTATTCCGTTATTATATTAGCAATACCTATTTTTACTCCAATTGAGATAACTTCTATATAAGTTAGAACTGCAAGTTATTCTAATGGTTATACATCTGGTCATATATCATTAATATCATTCATTGTAGAAGTTTGCTTTCTTTACCAAGTAATTCGATAAGCTACATCAATCTTAGACCAATTAAGAACACTATGGAGTAGTATCTCTGCCCAGATTCACTTAAACTTAGGTTTATGACTTCTTGCCACAAACAACAATATATCTTTTGTGCTTCTCACTGTGATGTGATACTTCTTTAAAAGCACATTATTGCATCAATTGTGTTAATGAAATACGTCACTGAACAGTAAAAAAAAAAATTAGAGCAAAACTTGTATAAAAGATAATTATTCTTGAATAATTACTTAAGAAAATGTTAGGCGTAGAAGTATTTAGCCATTATGCTAATCAACATATTAATGCACACGATAAAGAGTTTTCCAAAATAATTATTCATACGTATTTTTGAATGATGTTATGTGGTTATGTGGTAAAATCAACGGCGTTAAGGATTATAAAAATAACTTGAAAATTGTTTTGATTTTTGGGTCCTGTTTGTAATTTTCTTCATAAATGTCTAGTGTTAACAAACTACGTGTCAAGGGATTGGACCAATCCGGACTCTAGATCATGCTCGCTGAATCCTTAACTTCTGTAGTTGTTATATTATTTTCATCAAGGTGTATGCTCATTGGAAATCTTTTTTTTGATCATATGCTTTCCGATGATTGAATGGATTCATCAGTTAAAAGAAATATTATATATCACTGTTTGAAACGGGACAAATTGATATCTTTCACTGTTTCGACATATAAGCCCGCTCCTATTTCCAAATAAAACTTCATCACGCACAGGACTGGGACAAACAGTTCAATGCAGTGATATTTCAGCAAAATATTTCACCTCGTGAACACCAAAAGTGATCATCTCACTCCTGGCTTCGCCACTTGTGAACTTTATCTTTAGATCTCACCTGATGAAATATATTACGATATTACACTGAAAAGAACAATTATCTTCTATGTAATATTATGAAAATTGCGTTAAATGTTGACGATTCATCCGAGAAAGTCACAGGTAGTTGCCATATTCGCGTATTAAATGCATTACTATGTTTAATGTAAATATCTCACTTGGTGGGTCGATGCATCGTGGACAACATTCTCCAGATGGGACAGGAGCTGGCCGCCCGTCCGCACAGATCTTTATGTCCAGTGTGCAGAATGTCCTTGAGCAATCGGGACCAACGGGAGGCGGGCAAGAAGGACAACATTGACCACTGTACCTTTGCGGCCGCTCTCCTCCAGGACAAACAGGCCAGTCGCATGCACTTCGGTCACATAAAGTTTCACCTAGAAAACAAGATGGACATCATTGCCAAGGGTTCTTCATTTTTACCGCAACGCCTAGACATTGATTCAAAATACATGTCGACCAGCTGCAAATTTACCAACATGGAATGAAAGATAACTTATTGAACAGGGTTTGCTGTGGCTGAGCCCCGCCTGGACTTTGAAGCCAAGGCACAGCGAGCGGTCACCGTGAGACTCGATATAATCCAAAATGCCAAAGCAGCACGCATTATAGTTATAGTTTACATAGCAAAGCTTCTTATGTTTAGGTATGCAAGTAAACAAGAGTTTATCGTTAATATCTTAAACACAAATCCTATCAGATCCCAAGACACTTACTGACCGTTCCAAGGCAGTACCTTACAAATCTTGATAAACATACCTAGTTTTCTAGATAAAATATTTGCTTTGTGTTGTTTGTGGAGTTTTGTGCTGTTATTTCATGTTTCTTGTTTGTTTTTGTTTTTATGATCTATGTCTGTGGCTTTTACCCTGTGCCATTAAACGGGGTTTATGTTTAAACGTTTGGCTACTGAGCTTGTTTCTGTAATTTTTCACATCAGTATTTATATTGAATACTATATTCCTAAGTATAAATAGTGTGCTGAGCTTGATCCAGTTGTAAGAAACACATTCGATGAACTGGGCGGTAATGACTCCAGCCCATCTTGCATATAAATAACTATTTTATAACTATGTATGAACGCTATTTCATGTTAATTGATGGATGATAGGAATATCAACTGTTGTTTGATATATACAAAAATATTGTTAAAAAAGCGATCAAAGTAAGTCAGCGATTTTAAAAGAGCTGCATCACCTATTTCTTTATTATTGCTCATTCTTGAAAATATTTATATGAACTATTATATATTTATATATATACATATATTATATATAATATTTTTGCGCGTTTGTTTTTGTTGACTTAACATGTACCAAAAGTGTGGCAGACTTATACTAAATGTTAAGATAAGTTTTCAATCATAATCACATGTTTTACAGTTATTGAGCATAAACAGAAACAACAAAATGGATATTTCATTTTAAACAAAGGTTTCACATGCATTACACTAAGAATTGTTCCCATGTGTATTGCTCTGATTTACGTACATACGTTTCGAAAGACTTTCTATCTAAGTTACTCCCCAACCAGTCAACCAACTATCAGATATTTCTGGCGAAACATTTAATACATTAAGGCACTGTGTGTTCTATCCCACCTAGCGGGGCACGCTTACTGGCATACGAGTCCTTCTCCGCGTAGCGGGACGCTGTTCCGGATACAAGTTATCTACCCCGCTCGTATTCTACCCCACTAAGCGAAGAATTATTCAAGACAACAATGCTCTACCCCACGTAGCGACCGGTACACTATATCATGAACGGATGAACGCGATTTATTTCCTTTTGTATATACCATCTCTCATCAGTCTTTTGATTTCAATTAAAGAGCACTGTGTAAAACTATAGAGTAGAGTTGTATTGACTTTATCTGAATAAACAAATAAGAATTATATGAACTATATAAGTCGACTGCAAATAACTGAAGTGTTGTACGTGTTATTAATGATGATTGGAATGCTTTGAATAATATCTGTAAATGATACCGACGTGTTTACTAATTGAATGTTAGCTATTTAAAACGTTAGCTTC